>NC_056725.1:971917187-972054687 GCF_019279795.1 Protopterus annectens | reverse complement strand
AAACATTTTATGAAGCATGGTAAATGTGCTCTTCTGAGACAGTGGTCCACCACTTTCAATGTATTGTGCTGTTGTTGTTTAGTCCTGTCACATGCCCCCTTACTCATTATGTCACTGTAGATCTGCATAGGTTTTCGTTAATGAATCAGAACACACCAGAGAGCAGAGGCAGCAGCACTGGGTGTGCAGACTATTTGCCCTTCCCCAAAACAAGCAGAATGCAGTACATCATAATCAGACTCTCTACAATCAAGTTATTACGTGTGCCACTAAATATGAGGAGTGAAAGAAATCAGAGATGCACTCACCTCAGACACCTTTAAATGCACATGTTGTTATTGTTATTGTTGCTGTTGTAATTCGTACCTTTACAACTGTTATTTAAATGGATTAAGTGCTAGAATTTATGATGCCTACCTTCTCAAACACTTGGAAGAATTTTGAGAGCTCCTTCCAGAGTAATGTGGTAAAGACGAAACAAAACCCAATGCCCTCTTCTACTGTTATTTTACTACCTGATAACTGTACAAGTACATATAGAGATTTTTCAGTGGAAAGGTATTTCTACAGTTTATTCCATTATGTGGGCTGAAGGCAGAGATACAGTAGGCTTTCCTCTAGATCATACAACACATTTTCTGACCTCTGAGTTTCAGTGTATTCTAATGAGCAAAATCAGCTAAAAGTCATAACAAATTGCAATAACATACAGCTACTGCTAATTATAGAATTAATATGAAACAGACTCGTAAAATGTTTAAAACTTCATCTTGTAGTTTTGGAATTGATACCAGCATTCTCCACTGCTATACTTTGTGACTAGCATATGCTTTGGGGTTTCCTTACAATGAAGTACTTGAACCTGATAAGTTTATCTTGTTGATAAATTAATGAAAAGATCTCCATAAACATGATGTTTGAAAACTGAGCAGTACATGATGACCTGCATGACCTTAACAGTAACTTCCATGTATCAGACATCTGAATTAATGGTAGGCATTGTTCAAAGGCCACATGATACAATTTTACATGAAGGATCTGATTTATGAAACAGTGGCTTGTATTCATAGAGGATTATTGCAGTGTGCAGTGCAAAATAAGCAGCCACACATACAGTGTGGGTGATTCTAGGACATAGCTTGTACAGCTGCAAAGTGGTTGAAATAGGGCAGTATGTGGTAACAAAAGGAATCCAGAGACAGCGCACACAATCCGCACTTTATTCAAAGAATAAAACGTCCAAAACTAGATCACAGAATTCGTAAACGCTATTACACATCCAGTACATGCGTTTTCGTCAGCCTGTAGCTTAGACTTCATCAGACAAAGTGAATTAACTGATTAAGCATTATATAAGCAACTGCGTTTAAAAAAACCAATAACATTCAAGCATCTAAGTTAAAACCAATGAAAATAGTGACAGTCTGAGGAGCTCATTATAATAAAATTGTGAGTGATTTAAAATCATCTAATAAATATGTAAAAACTTTTTCTTTAAAATGATTTCAATATTTAAAAACAGAGGTATTTATTTAAAAACATTGTAGTTTATTTGGTTTCTAGAACCCCCAATATAATGAAGCTGTTTGGTTAAAACTGATAAAATGTATTTATGTGCACAGTAATTGCAGTAGGTACATAAAAACAGAAGCATAGACAACAGTGCCCTCTACTGTTCATAGAACTACTTAATGAGTTTCAAACTTGAATTGATCTCAGTTTGAGAGCTGGAATAATTGAGATACATTCATTTAAGCCTGGTGATTTGTTGGCCTCTAATAAAATTTGCCAATACAGTTCCCTGTATTCAAGCCATTCTTCCCAGGGACCTCCTCTTATTTCTTTTTTAACTTGTTCTAAAACAAAAAGGAGAATGTGGCTTCTTTACAGTTCTTTGTGTGTTTGTACAATGCATTGGTGTCCTTTGCTTTTTGTATCTCATATAAATGTTCGTATATCCGCCTCTTCAATACTCTTTCTGTTTTCCCAACATAATACGAACTGCATTTTGTACACATTGCAAGGTAAACCACTCCCTGGGACTCACAGTTGAATGAACCAGTGCTATATATATTAATGTCCCTTATTTCAATGTAAATTTCTCTTTTGTTGGAAATGTAGGGACATTGTTTACAGTGCCCACAATGAAATGTTCCATATGAGGTTTTATTAAGGCATGCCCTCTCCAAGTAGTGATGAGGATCTTTTGTGAGATTGTTCTCTAAAACTTTTTTTATGCTACGTGCATTTTTATAGACCATTTTTGGTGTTTTTCCTTTTATGTTCGGTATATCTGAGAAAGAGATGAATTTTTCCCACTCATTGAGGATCATGCTTTTTATCTTGGAGTTGAAGCCATTAAATTCCAAGATAAGGGCTGATTGATAGTCAGATTCAACTGGGGTATGATTTATGTTGATGTTTGTCTGACTCTTAGTGGTGTGCTCACTTAAGGCTTTGTCATTTAGACAGCCTTTTATGGGTTTAAATTTGGTCTTTCTGTGTTGTTCAACTTCCGTTCTAATATTTTTTATGAACTCGAGTGGGTATCCTCTAGCAAGGAACATGGCTTCTAGCGTGTTACATTCCACATAAAAATCTTCGTCCTTGCTTGTCATTCGACAACCTCTAACAAATTGTCCTTTGACAATGTTTCTCTTGCAATGGGGGGGTGTGCACTAAGAAAGTGTAGGTAGGAATTGCAGAACGTATTTTTCCGAAATATTTTGGTCTCAAAATCTTTAGAAATTTTGTTCTTTTGGACCTCCACATCCAAGTATTGAAGTCTGTCCACCGAGCTTGTGTGTGTAAAGCTCAAAAAAGAGGTGGTGTGGTTGATGTACTCCAAAAAGAGAGATAGTTGGTCACTACCCCCAGTCCAAAAGATAACAATATCGTCAAGAAAACGTCGATATAAGGACCAATATTGTCGGAATTCAGAATTCAAAATGTAGTTCAATTCCCAACCTGCAAGGACAATGTTAGCATAAGTTGGTGCACACGCTGCTCCCATTGCTACCCCTTTTGTTTGCTGGAAAAATTCTCCATTAAATGTTAGAAAATTGTATTTCAAAATGTTGTCCATAAGTCCCACTACGGCAACCTTTTCTATGTGTGTCAAGGTATTGTCCATAAAAATAATATCCTCAAAGATCCTCATTCCTTCATTGTGTGGGATACAAGTAAACAGGTCCACCACATCAATGGTAACAAAAATTAAATTCTCCGAATAGAGAGTAGATGTAATGTTCCTAAGTAGGTCCCATGAGTCTTTCAGAATGTGACTAAAGTTATTACAAATATGTTTGATCTTGTTGTCCACAAATTTGGCCATAGGTAGCGTCTTTGAGCAGTCAGCCGACACGATCGGTCTGAGTGGTGGGTCGCTTACATTCTTGTGGACCTTCGGAATACCAAATATAATTGGAACCTTTGGTTTAGGCACTGATAAAAACTTGTGCATGTTGTTGTTTATTGTTCCTTCAATAATCATGTGATCAAGTGCCATGTCTATCTTTTGATAAGCCACTTCAACCTCATCCATGGAAACATTTCTATACTTGGTTTCTTCACGAAGAATATTGTTCATTTTTCCTTCGTATATAATGTTCTCCATTATAACTACTCCTCCTCCCTTGTCTGGTTTCATGATTCTAATTGATGTGTTCTTCTTTAATTCTTCTAGTGTTGCATATTCCTCCTTTGTTAAATTGTACTTTAAATGTTGTTGTTTAAATTCTTTTCGAATCCCATTTTCCAATACCATCTCAAGGTTTTTCAGTTGTGGGAGAAGCGGAGGGTTGTAAATGCTACGTCTTGTAAGGCCACCTTGTGGTTGTTCAGTGTTAGATGGTGCTGGAGGTAAAGTAGCTTTCAAGTTAATTTTCCTAAGAAACAGCTTCATATCAATTATGGTTTTAACTAGGTCTCCTCGAGTACTTGGGATGAATTTAAATCCCTTACTGAGGAGATCAAAGTGTCCCTTATTTAAAATGATATTGCTAAAATTGTAAATGGAAAAATTATTGAGGGAATGTGTAGTACCTGTATGTAAGATCTCAGTATCACCATTAGTGTCACTCTCAGTAAAGGATGCAGAAAGGGTTAAAGGACTAGTGAGTGGGGGAACAGTGGTGGTGGGGGTATAGAGGGTATTCCTTAACACCTCCCTCTCCCCTTCTTCCTCCCCCTCTCTGAAAATTCTGAGGGCCTTGCCCTTTTCTGTGGACATTATATGGTAACTCTAGGTCCTCTAATGGGGGAAATTCATTGTCATAGTCCTCAAAACCCATTCTGTATTTTTATTTTTATATTGACCTTTATAATTATTAACTCTCATGTAGTCAGTCTGGTTTTTGACATTATGTGCGTTTCCCCTGAATGGTGGTGATGGGTAATTCGCATTGTTTTTGTATTCATCCAAGTCCCTCTTGAGTTTATTAATTTTCCTCTGCTCTAGCGTTTTACATTTTGCATCTATTTCTAACCTTAAATTAAAATATTTGTCCTTTTCCTGTTTTATTTCGAAGAACAAATCATGTTTGATAAAATTATCTAAAGCAACAATTTCATCCTCAAGGTCAGCTAGCTGTTTAGTGTTTTCTTTAATAATGCGTCATAAAATTTCTAAACCACATCTATTAAAATGTCTATAAGGTCTTTATGGTATGCAGTCCCAATTTCAACATTATTAGGGTATTTCCAAACCCTGAGCCCCTTAGGTACAATATTGTGCTTAATGCAGGTTGTAAGATACGAATTTTCAATGCATAACATTTTGTATTTGTACATACATTTATGCAATTTATCTAATTTAACACTATAGGAATCACCATCCTGTGGTGAATCATCATTATTTGTGGAAATATTAAATCCACGCTGGTTATGTAGCCAGTCAGTTAAATTGTCATTGTTAAAATAATCATTAGGTGGTGGAATCGGAACAGTACCTGGAGCATTGTTGCCCGTAGCATTAGAAGTAGTCCCAACACGCCCATTGATGGCTTGTGCTCCGGAAGAAAGTTCTACTGTAGTTAAAGAGCCCAAAATTGCTGGTGTATTGGCAGGGTCAAATGTGCCACCGTTCGGTTCTGCCCCATCTTCGGACGTAGAGCCGGAATCATGGTATAGCCTTTTCCTCTTCTGTTTGGTTCCTCTCAACCTAAGTATGTGGTACATGCTAATGGTTGCATAATAACATAGGAACCTAATGCCAATAAGCCACACATAATATGCATATAAAGGAACCCAAAATGGAGGACCAGTTCAGAGACATACATATAGGCATTGCTGTGTGACTGTGTTTACCAATTTTGAATGTTGAGATTTGTAGTGCAGATGATGAGAACTGCTACAGCAGTAGAACTGCATATGTTGGCAACTTCCTTACAAGTCAGTGCTTGCAATGTTGTGTGTCACAGCCTTCTGTGTCAAAGTAGGAGGTACAGGCAGCACCTACCTTTCCACCACCTGACAGATCAACAGTTGGTGGGCTGTTTCTGAGTGGACAGCGATATTGAACCATGTCACCAACAAGCAGAATCAAGGGGTATGCATGATATGCCTATTCCTGTGGACACAAAGGTATGTGTAGCATTATCAGTCTTAGCTACAGGAATCTTCCTGTGAGGGGTTTTGAGGGTGGCCTAATGGGGGTTGGGAGGGTGGCCTAATGGTTAAGGTGTTCGCCTTACAAACACAAGGTGCAAGGTTTGAGTTTCACAAGGGATAATTGGCTAGGCTTAAAATGGCTCGTAAGGGCAGTTAGCTTAGTCCTAATCTATAATCTATGAACCTATATATGGAGAATGCATTAGGAATTTCACAGGTGTCAGGTTTGCAAATGTTAAAGCAGCTCTTAAACATTATGCTACAGTATGTGGATGAGAATATCTGGTTCCCCAGATCACCATAAGACAGAAACAACACCATGATGGGCTTCTGTGAGACAGACCATTTCCTTGAAGTCCTGGGCTCCATGATCTTCACCCATGCTGTACCTGGCCCAGATGGCCAGAGGTAAGTAAACAGGAAGAGCTTCTATTCCTTGAACTGCCAGATGGTTTGTGATGCCTGGGAGTTACTCAGGCAGTGCACACAATTGACATATATGGTACATGTCTGACCTATGCCAGCACTTCCTTTGAAAGGACTTTCCTCAGGGTTACTTGGTTGATATATGCACACATATGTCAGCTAGACAGGCCAACACATGCAAGTGCCATGTATGCTCAGAGTAGACCACATATAATGTGTCATTTTCTGTGTCCTGCAGACAGGGCCAGATATGCCCTGTATCCCTGGTTCATGACACAGATATGCATCCCTCAGACCATGCATACAGTACAGTCCATGCTGAAACCTGAAATATCATGTAGTGGGCTTT
This sequence comes from Protopterus annectens, assembly GCF_019279795.1. Classification (NCBI taxonomy): domain Eukaryota; kingdom Metazoa; phylum Chordata; order Ceratodontiformes; family Protopteridae; genus Protopterus; species Protopterus annectens. The sequence goes on along the minus strand of NC_056725.1, from coordinate 972,048,302 downwards.
CTGGCTAAAGAAGGGATAATTCCAATGTGTATTCATCTCTGCAGAGGCACTGTAGTATAATCTGAACACATGTAGCAAGATATTTGATGTGTACACCATGCTGCACAATGTGATATTATGTAAACAAATGGAGCAGCATGTAAACATCATGGCAGGACATACCTTACAATCTGCAACAGTACCAGGAGGGTGGGGGTGAAGATTCAGAGGAAGAACATGCAGCAGCAGAATTACAACTGAGGCAGAGGCAGACACAACACATTGCAAGACTGACAAAGAGGCGGTATTTGGTCCACAAGTATGGCCGTGACACAGCTAAAACAAAAACACAGAATAAAATGATTCATGCAGTACCACTACCAGACTATGTAGGGCAGTGCATGAACTGTCCACATTATGCATCAGCAGAGTCCCAGACTATGCATCAGCATACCTCTCAACTGTCCAGATTTTTGCCTCATAAAAATGTTGATTTTCTGGCAAATCAGTGAAGATTGAATTCACTAAATAATGACAACACATTTGCATTTCAGACTTCATATCCTTCAGAAAAGGCATGGAGACATAAAACCTTTTATTCTAGCAACTTTCTAAGTTTCTAAGAGCAACATTTAAAAATTGTCCCTATTTTGGGGCCTTTGTCCCTCCATTATTTTTGGCTTTGTCCAGATTTCTTGTGAGTTTGAGAGCTATGTGTATCAGACATTGCCACAGGCTGGGAAGAGCACAAACCAGTCATTATCACTTGTACAGATGTGGGGGAGCAGTAATGAGAGGTGACTGTAACACTATAATATGAGGTAGAGTCATGTGAGGTGAACGAGATAGCCATATACTCTAGGAGGATGTGAGGCGGCAGAAGCTACATCCTCCAGTGCTGGGGTTGGGATGACATAAAGTGACAGTTGCCAGGGTTCACAGTGTTGGCCTGCATTGTCACGGTTAGATTTCATCCATGGCAGGGAAGGGATAGGACTGCAAGATAATGTGAGTACACCTTGAAAAGGAGTGATGTGTTGAGCCCAATGAGTGATGGCACCTACAGCCTGGATGATCTCCATGACAGACACGGCAGCTTATAAACCTACAGGTGACATGGATGCTATCTCACTAGTGATCTGTGCAGTCTGATGAGGTATGGCCTGTGCCTGACCACCTCATATCTGGACCTTTTCATAGCCAAAGACTGCCTGGCCTCTGGAGACATACTGGATAATTATTACAGTGTTTCTCATGCATGCATCTATGCAGGCGATGTTTACAACTAGTGACATAATATCATATTGGTAACACTCCATCTCACCTGTTGTAGGGACCTATTATAACTATCTACAACATTCCCATCCTACACCTGTACATGCCAAATTTAGTTCCAGTACTACTTGTCTGGATCACCTTTGCCCAAGCCCAGAAGGTGCATGCCATATATACAGAGTGTCTGAAACAGTGGTTCATTGTCCTGGCTTTTGAACATTTCTAGGGACTGCCTCCCTTGGGTGGGCATGCCAATACCTGTGCACCTAAGGACAAAACATGTTATCCAGTGGGTGTATATGCTTGAGGCATTCTCATGATTATGACCATGGTCACTTCCCAATTGGGTCTGGTTTACAGATGCAGTTACTGCTATGCACAACTTCAGCCTCCTCTCTCCTTTGGTACTGTACTTATACCTTTATATATGGCCCTGGATCCCCCACCCCATTTGGCATGCAATCCTTGCTTAACCCCTTCCCTCCCAGCCAGACACTAATATATCATTCAAGTATGATGGGGTCCACATTACACATGCAGCAAGATGTGTGCTTTGCTCTCCTAGACAGCCATTGACGGGTTTGTAGATGTGGATGAGGTATTTTACCAGGCAGGAGTCCTTTCTTAACTCTATAATGCTCCTCATCTACACAGCTTTTAGTCAAATTCCTCTTTATCATAGTCTTATGGTTATAAATGGAGTGTGCAAAATGGCAACCGTGCTTTATATCATGTTAGCAACAGGAAGTTAGCACTGAAGTTAAGCAAATGAAGCGAGATAGTGCCACTGTCTGTGAAATGCTGACTTTATGTAATGTGTTATCCATAAATATTGGCATGCGTTGGCTGTGCACATAACATTTGCCATGAAATGTGTGACTTCTACAGTCATGCATAATGGCATATGTACTGTTGCAATGCCATACTGCAGTGCTATGTTGCTTTATATGTGATTCAGAAGCATGGATTTCTGCATGTGGGGTTACCATACTGCTCTATGACCATGGCTGCTTGTAACAGTGTTAAAAGCATGGTTCCTGCATGATGTACCAGGGACAATAGGAGTTTCCTGTTCTTCTAGCACAGGTTTTTAAAGAGTGTCTGCTGAGTGACTATGGTGGATCTTTGAAGAAGGCAATCACCTTTTATGAAATGGTGCATTGAGTGTTTCAACTGGCATCATCCATTCTAATGAAAAGTGCTGTCATTGCTATGAAGACCTGAAGCACCATCACCTGACTTTCTCTGAAAACTGGAGGCAAATAATCAGGAGACTGAGACAGAGATGCACTGTAGGCATTGTTTGGTTCGATTGGTATCATTGTCTTGTAGTATGTGCACTATTCCTCGAGTATGCTTAACGGTATATGTGTTGACCTGCAGCCGCTGAGGAACACTGCCTTAACATAATGGTTGGATGCATCTGCTTGGGTGTGTGTGTGTGTGTGTGTGTGTGTGTGTGTGTGTGTGTGTGTGTGAGTGTGTGTGTGTGTGTGTGTGTGTGAGACAGAGTGCATAAGTGTCATTATTTGTGTATGTTTATAACTGTCTGTACAACTACATTGTATGGATTGGTAGGGGGAACCCTAGCATGGTTATATGATGTTATGCAGTGTTCAATTCAGAGAGAGGATAATGAGCCACTAATGAGCTGTTGCTCCATGTGGCTTTATCATATCTGTGAATTGCAGTACATTTTTGCTGTCTTTTTTGGTATTGTGGTGTTGCCTACCTAGCTCTTGAGGCAATATGTTTTCTTGGTACCATTCAATGATTACATCAGATATTAAATCATATTTTGGATTTAATGACTAAAATGTCTTTAAAAATTCTACTGAAATTACTTAATCACTACTTTTTGGAATACTATGAAAAATTAGTAAGAACTTTTAAATGATCAAAGGATGAAAGAAATGATAGCATAACTAGGAGGGTATAATGTTAATGGGCCTGGAGTCTTTTTAAGCCTAACCATTCATGCCCCAGTTTTCTGAATTATCAATGCCCATGAGCTAGAATGGCTTTGGTATATGCCTATGCATTTACAAGCTGTATTCTTTTAGTGAGGAACTTCTGTGGCCACCTGGTCAGGTACACGCTGAAGGGTGCATTGTACTCTATTATTTGTTTAATGAAGACCGAGTACAGTGGCATTATGATTTCTTGGATCTGGATGCCATGGCCTTACTTATAACTTGTGCCACACAGAAGGATTTTTTTCACCACCATGGATACATGAGGATCAAAGTTCAGGTTACTGTTAACCTGAGTAAGTCCCCAAGTCCCTTACTACTCGGTCTACTCTTAGGTGAGTGTTACCAATGTTATAGTTTGCTGGGGTGAGTTTGTCTATAATAGTCCAGTGAAGTATTGTGTCAAATGCCTTTGCCGGGTCAAGCCAGTCAGTATGCACCATTCTGCCCTCATTCATGGTTTTAGTGACCTTCTCAAAGAACTTCATCAGGTTTAATAGGCGTGACCTTCCCTTGATCAGACCAAACTTAGATGGGTCCAGTGTTTAAAGATTTTCTATGTCTTTGTTTATTGGGTCCATGATAATTCTTTCCATGGCCTTGCATATAAGACTAGCCAAATGTATGGGTCCGTAGTTCCTTAGGACTGTTGATAGTCCCCCTTTGTGTTTAAGGATGACTGTTGCAGTACTCCATTCCCTAGGGATGAAACATATATAGAGGCTGTGGTTGAACATAAATTCTACTGCGCCTGACAGATTATGTTTCAAGCTACTTAGAAGGCATCATTCCTGGGATATTATCTGAACCCACTGATGTAGTGTTTTTAACTTTGGGGAGTGCAGTGAGGACCTGCTCTTTAGTGATGGTTGGTGGAGAGATGGTAGAAGGTATTTCTCGGAGGTGCACCTGAGGGTGATGAGAGGATGAAGGTGGAGCTAAATTTACTGGCCAGCAAATTTACTATATCCTCTGTTTTGGTATAAGGAGTTCCATTTACTACTACTCCAGCACACTGTTGGGTGTTCTCCTTTAAGAATGCAAAGATAACTGAAAAATGCCTTATAGCTATCCTTAGCCTGAGAGGCTATTTTTTCCTCAGAATTGGCTTTGGTGGACTTGATTTGTCCTCTGAGTTGCTTGTTTAGATTGTTGAGGGAGGTTTTTGTCAGTTGGGCATAGGCCTGCCTATTTGCGGACAGAATTTTCTTTCTTTTGTTGTACAACCTATTTATACTGGGGGTCCTCCAAAGGGGCTTGTTTTTGGAGTTTGTCCTAAGTTTATCTTGGTTGGGTACTGCTGTATCTATGGAGTTATTTATATGCTTGTAGAGGGTTTCAATAAACACTTCTGCATAGGCCACAATGTCCAAGTATTCTTTGTCACAATTTTATTTCAAATTTAGATGCAGAATTGTTGGCACACTTTTTCATAGTCAGTCCTTGCATATATATAATGTATGCATATAAAACAGCTACAGTGTTTCATGAAGCTGTTAAATGGTTTGGCATAATAGCTAAGGTCTTTACCTCCCTGATAAAAGGTATAGTGTTTGATTCTGACCTCTGGTTTTGGCTAGGCTTGTAATAGTCTGCAGAGCAATAGCCTAGTATGAACCCATATCGGTCCCAAAACTAATTCTTGAGTTGGGTTTGGTATAATAATTAAGGTGTTTATCTTATAGTTGCAAAGTTCAGGGTCTGATTCTCACCTTTGAAAGGAAATTTGGATAGAATGACCTGCAAGTGTAGCTAGCACAGTAGTTACCTACGGTAATTGATAGTTAATGTAATCAGCTACAACTTAACATAGCTGAGAAAATATTTATGACCGGGAAGCAAGAGTTACTGTGTATAAAGCTTCAGGCCACTACAAATGTGTTTATTTCTAGGGACAGCATGACAGCAGCAGGGGATTATGGGTATCAAAATCTAACTAGTTCAGGTTTTGTTTTTATAGAGAGGGTACACACCTCAGCTTAAAAAAATGTCTGAGTACAATTTTGTTTGAGTATTGTATCACAAAATGATAACACAGTATGAGGACAGAGAGAGAGTGACAGGGAGGGAAATTGAGGTGGATACTGACAAGTCAAGCCATAGTAGAAGGACAAGGAATTACTATATGGATGGTAGCCAAAATTACTTGCTAGGTATTTAGAAGCAAGCATAGATTAGGATTCAGTCAACAGGCATCATTCAATACAGACTATATTCAAATAGATATGGAAGGAAATAAATAAAACAGAAAAAAGCTAGAAACTGATATACTTCAGCTGAAGAGGTTGACTGGAGGACTCACAGCAATAGACACTCAATTGCAAGCAGGCAGACGCAGAGATAACCTGTAGATCTAGTGCAAGGAGACAGGAGGCAGAAAAGGGAAGACTAGGAAGCACAACACAAAAAGAAGGGAGAGGGAAGGCTAATAAGGATAGAAAGGGGAACAAATAGACAGGAACAGCTAAAGGCTGAAGGTGGAAAGGTAGAGAAGGTAGGTGGAAGGCCAGGGAATAGTAAATGTGTCAGAAGCCGAGGAAAAGGAAGTGAGTGATCAGTATGGGAACAAAAAGAAGAAAAGAAAGGAAGAGTGTGTGGCAGTGAACAATGCAGAGTTAAAAGGCAAGTGACCAAAGAGGCAGGAGGCAGTGCTAGACTTCCAGGAAGTTTAGAAAGGATGAGTGAAGCTGGTAAAAGACAGAACCTCGCAATTGGTTCAGACAGGAAGAATACCTTAGTACAGTCAGGTAGGACTCTAGCACAGATAGCCTTGGAAGGACTGCTGCAGGAATAGCAGATAAAAAGAGGGTGAGTGTGTGAGAATTTACAGTAATTGGAGACATGCTGACAATGAATGTCAGGTGAGAACACAACCTAAAATGGAATGTTCAAGTGGTACTGAGAACAGGCCATGGACTAAGATAAAAAAGGATAAGGCAGAAAGTGAGAATTTATTCCACGGATACACACGTGTCACAGTACACGTGGGAATGAATGACCCAGATGTGTCACAGTACATGTGGGACTGAATGACCTGATAGGTAGAACTACAGGACAGGCACACGTAAAGCACATGAAGTAGCCAGAACATACAAGCACTGGGATGTAAAGAGGCATTTTCAGTGGCACACCTAGTGTCAAATGCTAACGCAGTAAGGAAAGATAAGATCATTGCTATAACACTTGGCTTGGACAGCTGACAGACAAGAAAGGGTTTGGACTAGTGGGTGACTAAAGGAAAGCATGGCAAAGACAGAAACTGTTTGACACTGATGCAATTCACATCTTCTCAGTGGACAGCCTTGCTGAAATCCATAATGTACTGGCATATCAAGATGATTGTACCACTAAACTGCAGTGAAAGAGGTGTGGGCAACAGGCTTACAGGAGGACTAAAGAAGGTCATCAAAATGTCTCAAGATGTATGCATAAGGAAAGACAGACGTTATAGTGGGTAGGTATGCCTGTGAAGAGGACTGCAATGTACGGTATGAGTCAAAAGTAAAAAAGGGTAAACAGAGCAGAGAAAAGGCAGAAACCAAAACAAGTGTGGAGGGTCATGTGGTGTAATGCCATGAGATTAATCAAGAAAACAAAGGAGCTCTTCACAGTGACACAAGATGGGAGACAGTCATAGTAAAAGTGAAGGAAATTATCAGAGGGATTGGAACAGGGAGATCCTTATAGGTTCATATGTTCATAGAAGATTACTAGGCTAACAGCTTAACAGCCCTTACAAGCCTAGCCATTAATACCTGTATTTTACCTAACTTTCAATTCCTAAGGGTTAGAGAATGGCTTAGGTTTGTGCTTATGCCTTTGAGTATTTTACAGACTGCCCTGTCCATGAAGGACATGGGTACCACCCCAGCAGTGAATCTGCAATTTCCAATCTATTGATCCAAACTGCATTTGAAGAGACCCAGGGAAGGGTTCTGCTTTACGTAAACAGAAAGCCTGTTCCAGAGAAGGGATTAACTCTGAGACACATATCTTTCTCTCCAGAATGTCTTGTTCATGTCACAGACCCGGTTTAGGTCTCTAGTTTGGGTTACCCTCATGCAGTTTGTCTCGCGAAGTATAACAGTTCCATCAGAGCTGGATTAGTGAGTGCCTTGTAGGTTAGGCACAGATCACCCCTTAATAATTGGTGGGAGACAGAGTAAAAACAGAAACCAAGACAGACTAGACCCTTGAGAAAGTGTGGCTGGTCATGTTGTGTAATGCTATGATTTTAATAAGGAAAATTAGATTAGCTTTTAATATAGCTGCATAGGACATGTTGTTTACACCCGTTTTTTTTTTTTTGTTTGTTTGTTTTTTTTTTTTTTTGCTTTTTTGTTTTTTGTAAGGAAGCTCTGAGGCCACTCCAGCTGTTGCAAGTGCCTGTTCAAGTAGATGCCAAAAGGTGTATTGTACTTGATTATTGGTCTGATAAGGGGAGGGTACAATGGAAGTATAACTTCCTTGAATCTGGATGCCATGCCTTTACTTATAAGCTGTGCCACATAGAAGGACTTCCTCACCACTGTGGATACATGGCAGTCAAAGTTCAGGCTACTATCTATCTGTGTATGTAGATCTCTCACCTCTGAGTCCACTCTTAGGGTGTGCTATTAATGTTGCAATTTGCAGGAGTATTTGACTTCCCAAAGGGTGCATGATTGCACATTTTTTGCATTTAGTTTTAGGCCATGGCTCTGGCACCAATCATTTGTCTGAGTCAGACCCCTTTGAAGGATATCTACATAATTGGAGGATGTATTGACTGCCACAAATTGCAGTCATCTGCAAACTTAGTCAGCCAAAGGCCTTCTACATTAGCCTTGACTTCAAAGAAATATATTCTGAACAGGAGAGCTCTCAGCACAGAGCCCTGTGGCACACCACTAGTAACTGGCATCTTGACAAATCTGGATTCAGTCATTCTAATAACGTGTCCTGTCCATGAGCCATTTGGTTATCCATCTGGTGATGTAGGGATGTATGCCCAGTTTGTGAGTTTATCTATAATACCTGCATGGGAGATTGTGTCAAATGCCATAGCCAGGTCAAGGTAGGCAGTATGCACTGTTTTACCCTCATCGATGACCCTAGTGACTTTCTCACAGAAGTTCACCAGATTAAGCAGGCATGACCTGCCCTTAACAAAGCCAAACTGAGTTGGGTCCAGTGTTTGGAGGTTTTCTACATTGTTATTTATCAGGTGCATGACTATTGTTTCCATGGCCTTGCATATAAGACTAGTCAAACACATGGGTCTGTAATTTCCTGGGTCTGTTGATGGTCCTCCTTTATGCAGAGGAATAATTCTTGCTGTCTTTATTCCAAAGGGACAAAGCCAGTCTGGAGGCTGTGGTTAAATAGAGATCCTAGTGGACCTCATAGGTCCTGTTTCAAACTGTTTAAGGGGCATCCTGGGATACTGTTGGGACGCATCGCAGCTGTGGTTTTAACTTTAGACAGCACGTTTCTGATCTGTTCTTTGGTAATAACTGGTAGAGACATTGTGGAGGGTATTTCTTGTTGTGGGAGGGGGGTAACCGGAGGTGATGGGGAGGTGAAATTTGAGCTGAATTTATCTGCCAGCAGATTTGCTACATCTTCTGGCTGAGTATATGTGATGCTGTACAACAAATTTTGCCCACTGTTGGGTGATGCCTTTAAGATTGTGGACATAACTGAAAAATGCATTATGGTTATTCTTAGCTTTGGAGGCTATTTTGGCTCAAGCTTTGCTTTTGAAGACTTGACTAGTCCCTTGATTTGCTTGTATAGACTAACGAGGGAGCTTTTGCTTTGTTATGCACATTCTTTCTTGCTTCTGCACATGATTTTCTTTCTTTTGTTGTAAAACCTATTTATACCAGTGCTTTACCAGTAACTGGGTTATTTTTGTGGTTTTCCCTAGGCTTATTTTAGTCTGGTACTGCCATTTTTACGCAGTTGTTTATATGGTCAGAAAGGGCTGTTGTGTATGCCTCCACCCTCCTTATAGGCTTCTGTGTCTTCTGAGTTTGGGGAAGCTTGGAAACTAGCTATGCTATCACTTAATAGGAAGTAGTTTGCTTTAGAAAAGTTCTTAAAGGTTTTGAGGTTAGGAGGGGTTTTTAGTTTTGTATTTATTTAAAGGGATACTGCTTTGTGATCTGATCTAACCACTGAGTACATCACACTCGAGCGATAGGGTGGGATGGGGGGGTTTAAGTGTGCAATGCTTTCCTATGTTTGTGACTATATCAGGTCTAAGATATTTGAACCCCAGTGGGAGTGCAAACTAGTTGCTCCAGGACATTTGCATTGACAAAGTCTAGAAATTTTTGAGCCTGCATGTTAGTGGTCATCTAAGCTTCCCAGTTAATGGATGAGTAGTTGAAATCACTCAAGAGTATGGTATTGGGCTGAATAGTAAGTGATTCTAGTAAATTCAGGTATGATGTATGCGTTTCCTGGTTCATGGGGGGACCTATAGCTAGCAAGGATATAGTGATGGATTTTTTTCTATGGTTAGTTGGACATGGAATAGCTCAAACATGTCATATTGTTTGAGCAGTCTTGAGGTATGCTTATCCTTTATGTAGATGGATACACCTCCACCTTTTGCACATTTATGTTCACTGGGTGGTTGGAATGTATGAAAGGCATTATAGCCATGCACTGCTGGAGTGCTTTCCATGGCTTTGAACCATGTTTCAGTAACTACACAGATATCAGCATTCTCCAGGGTGAGGAGAGCTTTCAGGGAGTGTAGTTTATTCTTGAGACTCCTAGCACTGAACAATAATACCTTTATCTTATCCTGAGTAGACTTTACTTTGTTGGAAGGTTTGTCTGGTTGGCAATGCCTAAAAGAGGTACTATAGTTATGGATAATCTTTTGGCCGGTATCCAAAAGTCTAGTGGTGACAGGTGAAGACCATCCCTGGCAAAGCAGTGTGGCCTGTTAATCATGTACTCCCAGGCTGAAAATTTTGGATCCCCTTGGAATAACACCAGTAGCTAGGCCAATTATTAAAGTCAATTATTCATTGTTGGTATGGTGACATCCTCCTTGGAGACAGCAGAATACTGCTCCATGTTAGGCTCATACCTGCCTGTAACACATACTCTAGGAGTTCAATCATGTCTCTCTTTATATAGTCCAGGAAGCTTTGTCTCAGGTCATTTGCACCCACATGCACCACGACTGAGTCATACTGGTACTTGGGGTTAGCGACCTGGGTGCTTTCGTGATGTGGTGAATCCTGGTCCCTGACAGGCAACTAACTCTAATCCTCTTATCCAGCCTGATGAGATGGACATCAGTGTGTCTCACAACGGAGTCTCCTATGACCAACATATTGGGTTGTGTGGTGTTACATCTTATGGGCTTGGTAGATGAGACAAAATGGGATGTGTTTTTTTATGTGTTGTGGTGGGAGTTGCCTTGTTTGTGTGCATGTGGAGTTTCTGAGGGCTGTGTCTGAGAGGCCTGTGTGATTTATATAAGGTACATATGAGCATCTCTGCATATGTGGTGTATGTGTTTGGCCCTTTGTAATTGTATTGAGTGGTATGTACTCTGTTTCAGAATTAAGTGGTTGTCAGTATACATAAGGCAATTTGTACATTGCCTCAGAATGTCTATGTCATCCAAGCTAGATGCACAGATAGCAGGGAAGTGCCCATCCATGGTTGAAGATCCTTAATATGTGCTTTACAGGGAATAAGAATGGTGGGTGTTTGCAACTGGAAGAGGGCTGGGTGCTTACTTAGTGTAATCTACAGCGATGTTGCCCAGCTTACAAACCAGTTGCTGTTTGCACAGTGATAGTTCTGAGTGCCTTAATAATTTAATTTAGAGTTAACTAAGTGCTGCAGTGCTGTTCAGCATACAAACTAGTTACTCTTGCAGTAGCGTGGAACTGAGGAAAACTTCAGAGTTAGTTTTTATAGGGAGAGTACAACTTCTAGTTATTGTGTATTTACAGTGCACTACTAACCACCACTGTCTGAACCAAATGTGAGGCTTATACAGAAGCAGAAAAAAAAATTTTAAACTAGGTATGCCTACAGGCCAATCAGGCAAGCACACAATAAACCTTCCACCAGCAATTTGCAGGTCAGGTAGATGAAATCAACCTTCTCCTGCAACAAGAGTGCAGACTTTAACCCTCTTAATGTAAAATGACTTGTTTGGAGGTCAAATGTTATGGCATCACAAAAATAGATGCCTAAAAAACTGAAAACAGCAAATACAGTGTATTTAGAGTACTACAAATGCAGAATAGCAGCCCTTACGGCAGTGGAAAATTGCAACTTAAAACTCTAAGCAAGTGCAGGAAAAAGAATAAATAGCACAAACATATTTGAGAATGCAATGAAAACAAGCAATACAAGTGCGAAATAATACTTAATTTCATTTTCTTGCCAATGATGACTTCAGATGTAAGCAAAATCTGTCAAACTCTCTGGCATCGTTGAACGATAAGCAGTTCTTGATGACTGAGCCAAGGTTCATGCAAACAGGAAGCTTATACACAAGCAGAAAAAAGATTTGCAGATTCGGAGATTGTTGCCAGGCTAACGACCCAGGGGGCCTTTCTAAGCTTAGCCAAGTTTTCCCAAAAGAATAATGGTGTCCTGCATCCAAATGGGACATTTAGGGCCAGGCATTTATAAACTACCTCTATCCATAAGGGACATGGATGCCAGGCCCAGTGTAAATTTCCTATTCCAAATCCAATGGTCTAGGTTGTGCTTAAAATGGGTAATAGAATAACCCAGCTTCACATGGATAGGAAACCTGTTCCATAGGAAGGGCAGTCTCTGGGACACATATCTGTCTCTCCAGCATGATCTTTTTAAGTCACAGACAAAACTCAGGTCTCTAGACTTTGTATTTCTGTTAATCTTTGACTTACAAATATATAGGAGATTCGTAAGTGTGGGATTTGCAGATGTCTTGTCAGCCAGGCATAGATCACTCCAGCAGCAATCTATAGGTGACTGAGTTGAGCAAGTTTTAAACCAGGTATGTCCACAGACCAGTCATGTAAGCACACAATAAGCTTTCCACCAGCAATTCCCAGGTTTGGTAGGTGAAATCTGTTCCCTACTGTGGCAAGAGCACCGACTTTGACCATGTTAATATAAAATGATTGGTTTGAAGTCCAGGTGTTAGGGAACCACAAAAATAGATGCCTAAAAGAACTGAAAACAGCTGATACAATGAATTTAGAGTAATACAATTGTAGAAAAGCACCCCTTACAGCAGTGGAAAATTGCAACTTAAAACTCTAATCAAAGGCAGGAAAAACAATAAACAGTACAGCAATGTTTAAGAATGCAATGAGAATAATCAAAACAAGTGCAAAATAAAATTTAATTTAATTTTTCTTGCCAAGGATGGCTTCAGATGCTTGCAAAATCTCTCAGACTCTCTGGTGTCATCACCAAATGATGAGCAGCTCTGGATAACTGAGCCAAGATTCGCGCAAACATGAGGCTTATATAGAAGTAGAAAAAAGCAAGTTTTAAACTAGGCATGTCCACAGGCTAGTCAGATAAGCACACAGTAATAAAAGCAGTATTGGAGCTCTTTCAGCAACTTTAGTTTAATGTCTTAGTGGGGGATCGAACAGTCACAGAATGCAACTTTAAATAAGTAAAAGATAAGCAGTATATTAAAGCACTGAAGCCCAAACTGGAGCAGAGACAACTCTCTCACTATTGACCTTCTATTTCAGTATAAGGCAGCAGAATATGCATAAGTTTAACAGCAACACTCCTTATGTAAAAATACAATAATAAATGACTAAGGCTGAAAATCTCATAGGAGTACATAATTCTGCCAAAACTGTGAATTAAACTTCAAGACTTTGGGGCAACATGGTTTAAAATACAAGCAGACAGTTTTTAGAAGTAATTTTACTTGTGGAAATAGAAGTATGGAATAACACAGAAATACCATTTTCCCACAACTGCTAATAACAAATAAAAAAAATTAAATAAATAAAAATACAAGACTAAGGTCCCAGGACAAACTTAAAAATGCAAACAGATGGTACAGAGCAGAGACGTACAAAGTATTATTACCACACAGGTCACTAAGTGCAAGTCAAATATTTAAGCAGAAATGAAATAATTAAAATAATTGAATTATCTTTCCTTTTTTTGAAAAGCTAGTTACTCACAGTTCCACACCTCTCCACATCTTGGATAAAAGACTTAACCAGTATCTTAAGATATCTAACCAGTGTCAGATCCAGGAATTTGAAGAAAGGAGGCACATACTGGAAAATAGGCCACTGGGGTGTTTGAAAAGCTGACCAACAGGACTGGAGGTGATAAGCAGGGATGTCCTTAGGTGAAATGGTACCCTTGATAAACGCATCCATACTCCACTAGCATCCACTGCTTCTCCTTGCAGAAACCCCCTAGTGTTCCTCTCCCTGTTTTCCCCCATCCTGGCCTCATCAGACTATCCAAATTACTTTTTGCTACCTTTTCTCACATTTTGTCTTTGTGTTCACCTTTATTCTGTAGCCTTTCAACACACCATAACCGACCAAGGTTACTTTGTAATAATTGAAGAGGAATTAACTGAGTTAAGCCAGGAAGTGATTGGGTTCTAAATACTGTGATGTTCATTTTAGAGCATTTTTCCAGCCTTTTGATGTAAAGAACATCTAAACAAAGGCCATGAGTAAAGAAAGAAATGTCACATGTGACAAAAATCACAGTTCACAATAATTTGAGAATACAAATGCTTACAATGATTGCTGTTGTTGCTGTTGTGTCTTTCGGCTTTTCCCGGTTAGGGGTCGCCGCAGCGGAACTCCAGTCCATTAATGATTGGCAGCAGATTTTTACGTGCCGAGTTGCCAGCCCTGACACACAACCTTCAACGAAGGTACGCCCATTCATGGATGTCTCCACACAGAAGACGCTTTAGCTGAGAATCGAACAGGACAATGTCTTACTGTGAGGCGACAACACTACCGCAGCACAGACAACTTATATCTGGGAACAATGCCTGTCTGCCTATTTTCTTCCCTCATAAAACATCTTCTGTGTATACCCCTGCTGTTATAACAGGATGAACATCAAGACACAAAGAGCCACAGTCATATATTTCTAGAAGCAATGTGCCTCACCTCTACTCCCAAACGACAGCCACCTTTTGTGTATTACTTTAATATCAGACTACAATGAAAAAGAATGAACAAAGAACACAGTAACACACACACTTTTATATATATATATATATATATATATATATATATATATATATATATATATATACACGTGTGTGTGTATATACAAATATGTAAATATATATATATACACACACACACACACACACACACACACACACACACACACACACACACACACACACACACAAAACCTTACTTTATCCCAACCCCAAGCCACCTGCATATGCATCTAATGCTTGATTGTAAGGAAAGCGAAAACAATAATGATCAGAGTAAGGTATTCCAGATGGTTGCTTCTGAACAATACTATGCTTCTAGACAAGCTGTGGTGACCTATTGTGCATACTTCTTGGGTTTATGAGAAAAGTAAAAAAAATAATGACCACACTGGCCTTGGCCCCAACACTAGCTACAGTGACATTCTACAAACACCTCTAAGGATTGTGACAAAACTTAAAGAAATAATTAGTATACCATGTATAGTCCTACCACACCTCAGAGGTTTAATTATTAGGAAAATTAAAGTAATAACCACACCATTCACAGTCCCCCACACAAACTACAGTAACCTTGTATGCACACCTCTGACCATGACCAGAGTCAGACTAGGTGAGGTTCATGGCACAGGCCACTAAATAGCCTGTGTCAAATTCTACTTATACAGGTTGTGGTGTGGGTGTTGCCACGCCCACAGAATCTCAGGGTGATCTTGGTATTCTGTAATGCATTTTATGGATTACTTTTGAAATATACTATCATGTTATTTTTTTATTTCTTCCCAGATGTGTTATTATATATGTGCTGAGCAATATTGTCTGCCCCAACAGATAAAAATCAGTGATATGTTTTACACATGCAAACACACACACACACACACACACACACACACACACACACACACACACACACACACACACACACACACACACACACACACACACACATACACACACTCTAACACTGTCCCTGAAAAGCCATATCTATAACAAGATGCACTGCTTTCATACACACTGTGACATCCTCACACAGGCCAGTGATCAAGGAGCCTGAAGCCTCACCACAGACACTGGAGAGGGACGTTCGCTAGGAATACAAACAGAGACATTTGATATTTCAGATACAGACCTCTCTGCATCAAGAATAATTTCTCTTAAAATCACATAGGGACAACAGTCAACCCGGGGTCTGGATTTCTTTATATCTGTCTCCCGCCAGAGCCCCAACAAGGCTTCCCACTAGCACAGCTATAGGTTTAAGTCCTCAGCTGAGTGTCCAAGCAAGTTCTCCAGCACCCTCTCTGTGAAACCAGTGCTTCTTGTCCCTACTCCAAGTAGCTGACACACACAGACACACACACTATGAAATTTGATTTTCACAGACACACACACACACACACACACACACACACGGGAAAGGCTGGCACAGATTTACCCACTGTGCCCCCTTCTGCCCAGACTATAGTGTAGCTATCACTGCCACCAGACACTACAAAGCCAGCTTCCTAAGGCTCTTGCAAGGGTACCCAGTTATACTGAGTGAAATTAATATTAATACAAATGGCAATGTTGACCAATCAGCCAGGTGTCAGGAGTGGCCACAGTGTCAGCAATAGATATAAGTACTCTCAAACGTTAACATATTCTGTAAAGGACCAGCCATAATGAAAAGTTTAAATATATTTAATAATAAATATAAGAACATGAAAATACCAAATATCTATTTACAGTAAACACGAGAGTTTCAGTCACAGGAAATATTAAAAATAACACAGATGGAAATATTCACACAGTTACAGAAAAACAATACTTAACTATTCTCACTATATTTTCCTGACTGATCTAGAGAATTATTGTTTCTACTTAATAAAGCAAGACAAGATGAAGCAGGTGAGGGATCCTTGCATATCAGGTTCCGAGACTTCTGCCTCATGTAATATTTAAACATTATTTCTGTACAGAATGACATCACATACATCTAGCCATCTGACTTCTGGTTCCCATGCAACCCCTCCCCCCCATTGCTACAAACTCCCAGGATTTACAATAATACACACACAAAAGCATTACTCAGATCTGCTGCAGCTTCTGGAAGTTGTAAAACAATTACAAACTTCTACTCTTCCTACAGAAACTAACAAACTATGTTTCTTACAGACATTGCAACTCTGGCTTCATTCAAAAATGTGAGATAACATCTTTATGGCCTAGGCCCAGTAATTTAATTTCTTACTATTTTCCAAAATTAGCTGGAGCTGAGCTTACCCTCTTCTCTTCCAGCACCCTCTGTTAACACAAACACAAACACACACACATGCGCGCGCGCGTGTGTGTGTGTGTGTGTGTGTGTGTGTGTGTGTGTGTGTGTGTGTGTGTGTGTGTGTGTGTGTGTGTGTGTGTGGGTGTGTGTGTGTGTATATACATGGTTACATAAGAAAACATCTACTCCTCATAACATCTAAACCCAAAACATCACGACCATAACATCTAAACTTCAAAACATCTAAAACTCATAATATTGAATCTCAAAACATTGAAAACTACAAAGCAACTATAAATAACATCCCACACACTGTTTACTACGTTTCTGCAGGGAAGCAAGCCCCCCTGCACCCCAAAGTGGGGGGCTCCCCCCCATAAATTAAATATACCAACTCCGAGATTGCAAAACAGTGGGGGAAAAATAACCCAGGGGTGTGGGGGTGCAGGGGGCTTGCCCCCCTGCAGAAACGTAGTTATTTATAGTTGCTTTGTAGTTTTCAATGTTGTGAGATTCGATGTTATGAGTTTTAGATGTTTTGAAGTTTAGATGTTATCTTGATGTTTTGGGTTTAGATGTTATGAGCATTCGATGTTTTCATATGTTACTGTATATATATATATATATATATATATATATATATATATATATATATATATATATATATTTAATTCGGTTACAATACAGTCAGGACCCACTGTTGATACATTTTAACACAAGCAACTTTACAACTCCATTTCCAACATAAGCATCTGCACAAATCAGTTTGATATTCAAATAACATATAATTCTTTACTAAATTTCAGCTAGCTGTCCTGGCATATGTTGCACATCCACTACCCTACTTCTCCTGGTATAGCTGGCAATACCGCACGTCATCTCACACACACACACACACACACACACACACACACACAAACACACACACACACACACACACACACACACACACACACACACACACACACACACACACACACACACACACACACTGCATGCTTACCTACGGATAAATTGCAGAACGTACAGTTCACCTATGGCATGTTTTTGGGGTGATGTAGGAAACCAGAGCACAAAAACACATCGATAAACATAGACAGGGAGGAGATGTAGCCTCTGCAGAGAAGAAGTCAGAGCCAAGAATGCAGTCAGAGTTAAGAGTTGTGAGATAGTAATGCTGCATATTGCACAAATGTGTCAGTGATCAATTGTTTTCACACAAATCCTGCTCCTCAGACCACCAAAGGCAAACACTTATAGTGTACAGCACTGATGTTTGACTGATGGAAAGTGACAAATTCTGACCAACTTGTACTCTTAAATGCACTATAAGCCCCCTCAACACACAGACATAAAACATCGCAATACAAGTTTTACAGTAATTACTACAGTACCATTGTGTGACATTACTCCTGCAACAGAAGAGCAGATTGTTTAACAGTGATCGTACAACACTAGGTTAAGTTACTTTATCCATAGATGGCTTCCATAGTCAACAATTACAGCCACTTTACTGATTTCAAGAATCAGGGCAAAGCCAAAATGAATGTAGAGGACAAAGGGCATAAATCAGGACATATTAATTGGTACCATAACAGGTTTTGCAATTGCATGCATTTTCTGAGGGATATGAAGTCTGATCACCATTTACTGACTTCATTCTTTAACTTTCCTTCTTAATGATTTACTAACAAAATAAAACAAAAAACACATATTTAGGATAGGGACACTGAATATTAGAAGCATTAGTTGGACAGAGTTGGCAGTCATAACGTTTGTTAAAATGAAATCAGGGACCTTTTATTTCTTGGTAAAATTCTTACCTCCACAAAGTCAATGAAAAGCATACCTGTTTATCCGCTGCTAAAACCATAAAAATCTTGCCTCAGGCTGTTGTCAGCTGCTACTATTTACTGATTGGCTTGCTGAGCTGGCAGGACTACTAGGCTGAGGTCAGGCTGATTATACAAACATTGAAACACTGCTTGTTTTAAGTTTTTTCCTTCTTCATTTCTCAGAGAGATGGTTCCCACATGTCTTGTGGCACACATTCTTAACCATAATGGAAAAAGCAATTGGAGAAGTCACTCAGGAGCTTACAATGATCAGGTGACCTGATCTTACAAATATCATAAGTGACTCCTGCAATTTCTTTTCCAGTCCTTGCTGTGACTGTTTACACTACAAAAATACTTTTGTAATTCATCATGGTTTGAAATCAGAAAACATACTTCCAAAGTGATACACAATTGCCAGAACTGACATTAATATTCTTTTGGCAGCACATTTTTCAATTGTAAACCATGAAAGTCCATAACAAGAAGCTTTTTCTTGGGCCACAGGTCAGCAAAGGCCGAGGTGTCCCCCTGCTGTAATGCCCTAGACTACCCCTGTTAACTGTCCAGGTGGAGGGAAAGGACAATATAACGTTAGGGCCAGCAGTGTCCAGTAGGCAGATCACATACTGTGAGGTCCTTGAGGACAGAGGAACCACAAAGACCATTACTAGTAAAGCAAGTGATAGTTGGTGGTTAGATAAACTATGCTAACCACTGGATGCTGAAAGAGGATGATGAACAGGTAAAGGAAAGGAAATTTGTAATAATGGAAGGTGTACTTTCCCAGAAGCAGACTGGTGTATTCCTGCATTCAAATTATGAAAAGAAAATGAAATTGTTGGCGTACTAAACTAAAAAAAGATTCATTCAGCTAGTGCAGGAAGGTACAGGAAAGGTAAAGATATTGGACAATGACCTTAGCAAATTAAAAGGGGAACAAACAGTGGCAATGCAACAGCTTGTCTTAACCAAGGCTGAACAGGCAAAAAAAAAAAACTAAAATGTGGCACTACAAGAAGTCAGACTACATTTAGCAAAAACTTTTTTGGGACTGAACTTAGAGACTGCAGACAAGCACAGGCAGCAAATATCCTGTAGATAAATATTAACAGAGGCATACAAACAGCTATGGAAAATGACTAAAACTTCGGAGAAGGCAATGAGAATGAAGAACCAATGAGACTCATCAGGAAGGTTAAAGAGGTAGTACCTATGGAAAACAGGGCACTTCATAAGTTAAAGAAGAGAGCAGAGTAATGTAGGCTGCGGCATGATGAAGCTAGAAAAAGAAATACAAAGGAATACAAAAGGCAAAGGCACATATAGAAAAAAATCTAACAAAACGAATAAAAGGAGAGAAAGAATGTTTCTTTAGATACATTACGGAGAGAAACAGAACACTGAAGAGAGAGCTGCAGAAATAGACCAAAGAGAAGAACAAGTGCCTGAAGAGGCAGAACTGTTCAATGAAATCGTTATTTTCATCTTTTCAATAGAGAAGAAAAAAAGACAACTTAACAAGGGGGAGTGGGGATGGGGTCACTAGGGAAGACATCTGATAACCCGATTGGAATTTGTACAAAGGAAACACAATTAGGAAGAAACAAGGAGCAATGTTTTAACAGAATACCCTCCAGGATCATTAAGAAACCAACAGGTATATTTTCAGATACCCTAACAGAACTCTTTAAACAGTCAGTCAGCACTGGTGAGGTTCTGAAGGGTTGGAGGGATGCCATGCTGGTGCTATTGCAAAACTGAGGAGCTAGAACTGATCCAAGAAACTAATGTCCCATAAACCTGACATCAGTGACAAGGAAAGTGATGGAGATGTCACTGAGGGAAAGACTAGGTGGTTTCCTGGACTACAGCAAAATGCAGGATGAGTACAATCATGGTGTTGTGGAAAACAAGTCATGTTAGTCTGTCCTCAATCAGTTTTATAGTTGGGCAATGATGGAAATTGACAAACAAAGCCTAGTTGATGTAGTCTATTCTGACTTTTTATAGCTTTTTCTAAATCCTTCACAGGAGATTTACAGGCAAACTGAAGGAACTTGGAGTAGAAGAGAAGCTGAATAAAGGGGTAGAATGGTGGCAAAAAAAGAGAGGCAGTTGATGATACTCTTCCAGGGAAAGAGAAGTGGTCAGTGGGGTTTCATCTGCTTCACTCCTCAGATCAGTACTCTTTGGCATCCTTTTATTAGATATCATGAAAGACACTGATACAAGGTTCATCCTATTTGTTGTGCCCCTAAAGTAGAAAGGGGGTCAACTCTTAAAAGGGACTTAAGGAGGCTGGCAGCATGGGCTGAGACATGGTGTTTAGGAATTATTGCAGGGAAATGTAAAGTGCTTCATATAGGCTTTAAAACTTCCAAACTGAATAGTAAGTGAAACAAATGATCCTGAAAAGCACACCTCACTAAAAGACCTTGGTGTGGTAGTATTAACAGAAATAATCCACTAGGTACAAAATAAGATTTCTGTAGCCATGGCCAATAAAATATTGGGTGTATCCAAGTGGCACTTGACTCCAGGAATTGACAGGTTTTATTACTGCTGTGTAGATCCCTGGTCAGGTCCCTGCTGGAATACTAGCTTCAGTTCTTGAACAGCTACAGGAATAATGACAACAGGCTAGTCAAGAAGTTAATAAGAAAGGCTATCCGTGCAATTCAGTGCAATAAACAGGCTGGAGGACAACGGGAATGAAGAAAGGATATGGAAGCTAAATCTGTACTCAGATCCTTATTGAAATGTCAGGACTTGAAATACTGTGTCCCGACAAACCACTACCCCCAAAATCTGAGAGATGAGTAAATATCAAACATTGGTCTTCTCCCAAGCCCCCTTGTACCCCACCAATGTGGAAGGCATGCCCCCCCCACACCCTTGAACCTATTTATGCCAACTCTGAGATCGGCTCTCTCAGAGAAATGGGAATATTCTGAGAAATTAAAAGACTTAGTATACGTAAGTCCAGATTTTCAACAATTCATTCTACGCATTATGAGACTTGTTCATGCCAGTCCCACTGTTTCATATAATTAGCACTACTCTCATTTGTGGAAAAGGGAAAAGCAGTAGAAATGATGGGGTGCATGTGACACTCAGAGCGCATTGTGATAGCATATATAACTTAAGAGGAAAGACAGAGGGAGAAGGAGAGGGCTGGCCTACCAGATATAGGGTAAAAAGATCACTGTAGACATTGAAAAGTACTTTTTGTGGCAAGAGTAGTGGAGTAGTCTTCAAGCAGGCCTGGGATGAACGGGAATATGAGACAGATAAAAGGTAATAATTACACATTTAAGGAGACTACGCAGACAACTTTCTTCTATTGCCATAAGAATTGTATAATGTATTGATGTAACCCTGGTCTGTATGCTGGATGTAGCAAGCTTTTGCACATCGCATTATTCTAACGTTTGAAGCAACAGCATAAACCTCAGCTACTTGTCAAACAGTTTAACTCAGAGCTTTGCTACCACGGCCACAAATACTTAAGCTTACAATGGTAGTGCATGTTTGTGAATATGGTTATAATAGCTTAGAAAATGAACATCCTTCCATAGAACCAATATCATTTTGTATCCCTGTGTCACTTGATAATCTTAAAATAGGAAATTTAAAGCTTGAATACATTGCTCCTCACATACAAAACAGTATCATGAAAGTAAGTGACAGATATTTACAAATAAATGAAAAATGCAGGGAAATGTTCAAGCAGCACAAACAAGCCAGACTGTTTCCTGAAGTTTATTAAAATGTACAGCTGAATTGTATGCTTTTAATATTGCTACATGACATGCTAATCCTTGCCTCTCTCTCTCTCTCTTCTAATTTCCAGTAAGATAAAAATGGGGAAGGAGTGAGTTGAAACTACCAGAGTATTGTGGGAAGAGGGAACAATATTACGTAATGTTACGAATATTTTCATTTTGCAGCAATGCTACATCTTCGCTACAGTGCAGTATGAGCCACTCCCAAGGCGTAGAGTAATATCATTAGCCCCATTCTGGGCCTACTGCAGGCATGAAAGACCTGCTACAGAAACTCATGCACGTGCCTCAGGTATTGGTAGCTTAAGATGCGAGTACAACAATTGGTGTAGAAAGGGAAATTGACATGTGACTGCTGGGAGTGAAATGAAAATCCATTCAATACATCTATAAAAGCATGATATTCACTCGTAGATTTGGACGTATGAATCAATATTTTTGGTATGTTCTTTGGTTTGATGATATAAAATTTTTAAAACAAATCTGAAAAAAGATGTGTTGATTGAATACACCATTCCATACTGACTTTGAGAATCCGTTCCTGCCATTTTGCTATATTGTATGGTGTAATGCACCTGTAACAACACAACAGAAATCTGTTAACTTCTTAAATCTTAAAAAAAAATATTCACATTATGCATGTTTGTGCTACAGTAATAAGGGCGTAGATAGAACTGTTCTGTAGTTGCTGTTCTGTCTTTTGAAAAACTCCATGCCTACTCTAGTTATGCATTGCTTACTGCCTGTGACATGGTCAGATAAAAGACATCTGACATTGGTGTGATGTTCTTGGTTATTAAGAAAATAAAATACTTACCTGGACATTGCGATTGAGGCTCACTGCTGGCATAAAAACACCTTCTAAATGTTCAAATGACACAGGTCCTTGTTGCCGTCCATTGATGTAAAATATCAGGATGTGCTTGTTCAGGTCCAGAAGAATCCCAACTACAGAGCCTTTAGTGATACCCCCTTCTGCCCTGAAAATGAAAAAAAAAACATGAGAAAAATGTCTTATACTGATACTGACCTCTGGTGGTGAGCCTAGTAATTGCTTGTCATCACTGCCTTTCTTACACTTAAAACCTACAACTGTAATACACTCAAGAAACTTTCTTCTGGATACTTGGGACATGTGTTATAGATTTAAAACAAATGTCACCCCCCATTCCTGTCATGCTTAGGGTATTGAATAAAGAAGGCATGAGGGGGCTTTTGCTTCCCATTAAGGACCAAAACTATCATCAGCTAGGTCTCCATTATAAATGTGAAACCAGCATCACGCAGCAAGTCAGACATAATCCCAAGCTTATTGTAAATAGAGCTTACTTTATTATACAGGTCATTCTGTTGGACCAACAGAGAACAATTCTTCTGTAGCAGTGTCACATGAAGCACACCTGCCTTTAGACCTGAAAAAACAGAAGGCTGTGGGTTCTATTCCCACTGTGATTAAATTGCTGACACTGCAGTACAGCAATAGAGGGGTGCCGCACTCCTGAGTGACATCCTTTGGATAAAAAGTTAAACTGAGGTCCCATCTGCTTGAGCTAGTGGTAGCTCTGGGAGATGAAACAGATCCCACTTACCTATCAAAAAGAGTAGTGGAAGTTACACAATGCCCTTGACAATTTTCCCCATTAGCATGAAGGCCACCTCAGGCCTCCTCTGAAAACAGACCGCAACTCTGTTGGAACTAACGTGGTAAACAAAGACAAATAAAATAAAAATTAAAACTGTCAGTGATAGTCAGCAAATGCACTGCATACCTCATGCAATACTGATGGACAACACTTGTCCAGCAGTTTCATCTACTGGTAATCCAGGGGCATTGTCATCTGGCTCAGTACCTCCATCACAAAGCCACCTCAGCATCCAACCCTGTGCCTTCACAATATATGACATTTCTAACAAATGCAAAACACATGACCAGGAATATATGAAAGGCAAAGGGAGCAGAGCACCTCCCAGTGACATGTGTCATCCTTAAACATATCACCAATTGCTCCAGAAAACATAGTTAATTTCATAGTTTCATAGTTTTAGGAGGAACTACATATTGGACAAGCAAGCCATTCAAAATGCAGACTCGAGCTTTAAAGATTAGACCAACAGTCCCATCCAAATGTCAAGTGATTTTTTTAAAGAATTTGGTGTATCACTCTGCCTTAGATTTAAAGATAGTTTATTCTGTGGAATGAATATAGAATGTGAATGGCATTTTGTCTGTATTGAGGTTCTACATCTATTTTAACAGTGCGGCTGCCTCTTAAAATTTTGGTTTGAAAAATATCTATACCCATTAATGCCCTGAATTCTTCATCATGAAGAGCTCTGAATGCCAAGTACCACTTACCTCTCACCCTAATACCTCAAGTTCTACACTATAGTTAAGGGGAATTCTAAACAATAACTATTTTTAAAAGACTTATAACCTTTTAATTATTTCAGTACATTTCCTCTCTACATGTTAAAATCAATAGGTCACACCACAGGATCAAAATAAAGAATAATATATTTTAATGTTGGTCTAACATAAGAGACAAAGATTTTTACTAAGAATGTGCCAGTGAAATGAAATTCTTAAGAATAAGTCCTTTAATATACAATGCTTTTCTTTTTACTGATTGAGCATGGGCTTTTAATTTTAAGTTGTCGTTACTTCTAACACCAAGATGTTTACATTCTTTCAGTACTGACAATTTGAAGTTATCCATGCTTATTTTTCTCAGTGGATGGAATTTCTATTTTTCAGACAGCAGAATACCTATGTAAGATAATTGTTGAAATCATTGACATTTTTACTTCTAATGACTGGGATGCCTATTTTAATATCATTAGCATATTTTGATATTGGAATGAATGAAAACACAAAACAGAATGAGTTCCAGCACTGACCACTAAGGCACACCAACAGTTACTTTTGCCCGGTGTGAAAAAAAGTTGTGAATTAAGTTTCTCTCTGTTTTCACCCAATTTACTTTGTAAAAATATATTGAAAGTCGTTTCATACAGTTATTGATCACATTTTGTGACCCACAATCAAAAGCCTTTGAAAGATCAAAGTAAACAACTCCACACCAATGCCAAACTCCATAGCCCAAAAATCCACTAAATTGGTAAAGGTGGACCTATTCTTGATAAATCTATGCTACCTCCATAATAGCTAGTTCTCTCTCTCTCCGTCTCTCTCTGTCTCTCTCTTGCTTTTTTTCAATGTCCTAATGTTTATTTATCATTTGTCTACAAGTTAGTGCAGAGAATCACAGGTTATAACCTGATGAGCTGTTTGCCACTTTCCACAATCTGATTTCTTCAACTTGTCTTTGTTAAATGTAACCATCTGCTTTTTATAATCTAGGGTTTGACTTCTTTAGCATCCATATTTATATCCTGTGTGATATTAAGTAAGTCACTACATCACTGGGAGTCCATATACACGCTTAGTTACTGGTGTTTCTTCATTAGTTCTGTAGAAATACTAGTTGGGGTTATAGCCAAGTGAATTTGATGTTTAACTGCTAAAATGTGCAAAGCATTCTTAACTCAGTAACATTACATATTCATGGCAAATAAGATATTCTAGAATAAATGGCTATGATTATTATTATTATTATTTAAAAACATGCATGCTGATTGGATAGCTCAATCAGTATGCTCATTGTAAATGTAACATTTCTGAACAGAAATGCCTGCCTGTTCTATGATACTTTAGGTGCTGGACTATCTTTTACAGAACGTCCTTATTTACATGGCTATTTCTGTCCACTGTACAATTTTTTTATTTTGTATTAACTCACCGATAGGCAAAGTTCATATTTTTCACTTTGTTCAAAACTATTCAGCAAAAAAGCTGATATGTACAGCATTACTAATGCAACAAATTTAATATTCAAAAACAATCATGCTGACTGGTCTATCTAATCAGCATGCTTGGTAAATAGAGCATTCCCACAAAATGTTCTCCACACAGGTAAGGGGGAGAATTTAAAATGTAACAAAAAAAGCCCCCTTCTGGTAATATATTAAAAAGCGTCATGCATCTCCACAGCATACCTTTTAATTTCTTATATTATGAAAAAGGTCTGCCTGTCATTCCTCAGTGATTCGTGAAAAAACCCAACCTATGTGAAAAATAGACCAAAGATATGAGGCAAACATTTGGACATTCTGCAAAAATCTAGCAATTGGGAGAGTACATAGACCATGCAGTGCAGACTCCTCAATAATTTAACTTTTTTCATCTACATCTGTTGCATAAAAGGTAGGACCCAGACGTGTGCTGAACTAGTGACAAGTTGTATCACACACACTGATCCTGCAGAAATTGCTAACCTACTAGCAGACAGGTTTGGCAAAAATTTCTCCCTTTTATCCGCTCCAAACATATTACAAACCACACCTTCAACAGCTCCCCTGCCCTATATATCTAAAGAACAGATCATCAAAGCGCTGTCTAAGGCAAAAAAACACAGCCTCTATGGGTCCTGATGGCATCTCAGGCTGCATTCTAAACAAACTAAAAAAACCCTTAGGCATCCTATTTAATCACAGCCTGAATACAGAATTTATCCCAGCTGAATGGAAAACTGTGACCGTCATTCCTTCCACAAGGGCGGCTTAGCAACAGATCAGAGGAATTATAGACCCATAAGCCTGACCAGCCTTATCTGGAAGGCCATGGAAAGGGTTTACTTCAAAGGACTGAATTTTCAGAACATTGAACCTCTGATCATCGAAGACCAGAGGACTGAAGTTTTGAAATATCAAACCTAATAAAAAATAAAAAAAGTAAAATGTGAAAACTTCTTATTTCACATTTTTGCAGGGGTGCAAGCCTCCCTGCACCCCCTGCACCCCCACACTCCCCGCTACTTAAATATATGAACTCTGACATCACACTACAGTGAAGAGAATGGTAAAGTTCCCATTTCACACTGCATGGCGATCTCCATTCACAAGGTTCGATATTTCAAAACTTTGATCATCTGGTCTTCACAGATCAGCATTTCAATGTACTGAAATTTCGATCCTTTGAAGGGGACCCCATGGAACGTATTATCATGAACCTCATAAATAAAGAGATAGCTGACCTCCAAACTCTTTATCCAGCCTAGTTCAGCTTTGTAAAGAGTCAGTCATGCCTGTTAAATCTAGTAGACTTCATTGAAAATGTGACCAAGGCCATAGATGAGGGCAAATCTGTGCACACAACATATATCAACTTGGTGAAGGCCTTTGACACAATCCCGTATTCAGGCATTATTAACAAATTCACCTACTTAAATGTCAACCCCTATGTTGTTAGATGGGTTGCAAATTGGCTCACTAACCCTGCATACGCTATCAAAGTGGGTGACTACAGCTTAACCAGCAGACCTGTCATCAGTGGGGCTCCACAAAGGTTTGTACTGGGTCCCCTTTTGCTTGGTATTTACTTCTCGGAAGTTCAGGCCAAAACAAAGGGGCTGTGGCTGACTAAGTTTACTGATGACTGCAAACTTGGTGAGATTGCTGACTCCCCAAATGATGTCAGTGTACTCCAAGAGGGGCTTACACAGACCAACGATTGGTGCCAAGGGCATGGACTCAAACTAAATGCAAAAAAATGCATCATCATCCACTTTGGTAAAAGCACCGTCACTACTAACTATTGAATAAACAGCAATACCCTAAGTAGGAATGCTGTAATGAGGGATTTGGGCACATAAGTAGACTGTGACCTAAATTTGACCACCATGTGTCCACTGTAGTAAGAAAAGTATTCTATGTTGCACATTTGATTAGCAAAAGGATAGCCTCAAGAGCAAAAGAAGATATAACCCCCCTATACTCATCCCTTATCAGGCCCATAATTGAGTATAATTAATTCCTTTGGTATGTACCATACCAGGCAACTGCAGCAACTGGAGAGACCCCAGAAATTTTTAACTACAAAGATCTAGGGTCTTCAGAACATGCCTTACACAGACAGACTGAAGTCTTTGTCACTCGATGTTCTCAGTAGCATATAGGCTGCTTAGGGGAGACTTGTGCCTGGCTTACAGAGCAATCTATGACCCCAACCTGATGAAGTTGCTGCACATTCGTAAGTCAAATGGGACTAGAATTACCTACTCCAGTGACCTAAATCTGGCCTGTGTTTTAAATAGAACATGCTGGAGAGACAAATTCATTTCACAGAGGTTGCCACTTCTCTGGAATAGGCTACCAAGTCATGTTAAGCAAAGCACCTCTGTGACTCTGTTCAAAAGGAGCCTGGATGAATGGATGGGAAACTGCAAATTCTTGCCGAGAATAGCTCCCACATCCCTCTTGGACATGGGCAGTCATTACTAATAATAATCTTAGGCATTGACTAGACTTTTCCTCTTGAAATATAATGGGTATAATAGGCTAGGCTTAGAAATGATCCTTGGGTCAATAGTCTAGTAACCTCCTATGTAAAATACATATCTTGCATACCCCAGACTACCAGAAGCAGTTGGAAGAGCACTAAAATCCAATTATACAATGACATTATTTAGAAAAGGTAAGGTATTTTTCTCTTACGTAATGTCATTGTACAATAGCAATAACCCACATCCCTGCTTTAACCTCTAAATTAACTGATATAAAATTCCCAACCCAGCCATTCACCAGAATTCGCATACAAGAATAAACTTTAAATAATTAAGTAACTTATCACCCATATAATAGGCAGATAATATACTCCAAGCCAGTTCCAAGTTAACAGTATCAAAGTTTTTCTTTACGCCTTCCAGGATATTAATTTACCATTATCCTCACCCCTTGTAATAGTATCCATGACTTTCTTTACCAGAAACAAGAACTCTTCTACCTGTTGTCCTTGTATTCCAAACACACCAACATCCACCATGTGTTGCAACATTTTACCTATACATTTTTGCTCAATCTTCGTAAGAATCCTATCATCTTAATTACATAATGTAACTGACTTCCAATAAATAAGTAGTTATTTATCAGCTCTCCTTTTCCAGATAAATTTCAATATCTCCACACAAGTTCCAGTTTTTTGAATACCATACATCAACCATCAATTCAAAACTTCCAAAAACAGACACATCTTCAACTTCCATATTTTTACAAAATCATAGCCAGTACTATGCAAACCTGGCGTAGTATCAACTGTGAGCCCACCCAAATATCACTCTACGCCTTTAAAGTAATAGTGTTCGCCTTCTGTTGATTCTGAAAACTAGAAAAACATTGTACTCCCAATTATTCCTCTACACAGGGGACCTAACACCCTTCAGGGGACATATCACAGATGACATAAAACCTTACTCTTGAACAACATGCAACATATCCTCCACCTCCATTAAAATTATATCCCAGCAATCATTGCACTTTCCATATACCTTTCATTACAGTGAGTCAGTTTGCTTAAAATGTGAAAACCATCTTCCTTTCTAACCTGTATATAATAATGCTGTCATCATAATGTGAGTTTCATACAATCATAATTTTCCTAGTAAAGCTTCATCTCTACCACCAAACAATCCAAAGTGTTCCACTCCTACAAAATCCTGAAGCAATACCTGATAGTTAGACTTTCTTAACTTACTAAACAATTTCTCATATGCTGAATAACCATTTTTATATTTAAGCTCAAACCTTATCATTAATCATTCCATTTGGTATAACAATCTCTCTTACTCATATAATCATACCATAAACACTGCAAATCCCTTTAAACTTCCCCATATTACTGCAGAACTCTGTTAATCATGTAATTACCTTCTTAAACATAATATATTTTGTTTTGGTCATGAAGCAGAGTTTTTTTTTTGTTGCCTCCTCAATTATGGCTACATCTCTGCAATTAATCTGCCATCTATAGTTCTGCAACTGATTTACATTTTTGATTGTTTTTCTACCAGTTTAGGGTTTGTTTTGAATATGATAGGTATATTTGCATTTCTTTTGTTTCATTTCACTTATTTATTTACTATTTGATAATTGGGTTGTTGGACTGGTCCAGTGACACTTTTTAGCCACAACCTGGGCACAGAGGCAACTACAGTGACAGCCATTTCTACAATATAAATATTGCAGAAGCTTAAACTTACATAGTTTGTAGTACATAGGTAGCAAACTGGGTTGGATTTGTGATCACTTGCAGTAAATAACTTATACCACAAATAAATCTGGTATTCTGTGAGTTTGAGTGATGTAATATGCTTTTACCAATGTTATTTTCATTTTGACAAATAGAATTGCACGGGCACACACACATCCACACACACACACACACACACACACACACACACACACACACACACACACACACACACACACACACACACACACACACACACATGCACACATATGCAATATAGTGCTGTTGGGCTGGAGCTGTCAAACAAAACAAGATATAACAAAACAAGATATAGTGTTTTAAAATGTCTCAGGAGACCAACATTTTACACAGTTCCCTATTGTAATTCTAAGACCCATAATTGTGAGGCCTGGATTTATAAACAAAACAGTGAAACTACAGACAAACAGTAAACGTTAACAATCACTGCTGTGCTTTGCACATTTTTTTTGTAGTGAAGCAAACCCCCCTACACCCTCCCACACCCCCGCCACTTATATTTACTGAGATTGTCATACCTCTGACAAAAGAGAATACCCTGAGACACACTGATATTGAACATGGCCCCAGTTTTTGTGCATTTAGTTTCACTATTCTTGTATTCAAACTTTAGGGTCTTGGAGTTTAAAACTGTTGCTATTTTATAATGGGTTTCACTTGATATTCCAGGGCCTGTAACTGCAGTCCTCACAATATCAGAAATTAAAGTGTGAGTCAGGAGAATATGTGCTAATATGTACTAAGTCTGAAACTGTGTTATCTCTGCATATTCATCTTACTACGAGGTACAGCATTATCAAAGTTAGTATTGCTGGGTGCATGGGGGTAGACCCAATTCAAGTTCAGTATTTCTGCAGTTTCTGCTTTATCCTGCCATGGATGCCAAAGGAAATGAATACATTTGTTACCCAAATTACTACATCTGAATTCCATTCCACTAACACTGTGAAGGGAGAGGTGTAAAGAAGGGAAAAAATAGGTGAATATCTTATTTTGGAATCCATTTTATTTCAAGATGGTTTCTGATAGTTTGGTCTGTTTTTGAAATTCTATTTCCTACCAGCATGAATATTGGCAACATGGACAGTGCCATCATAAAAAGTTCCAATGCAGAAGATCAGAATTGGTGCCTAATATGGAAAGACACAGATAGGGGGTCTGCAGATTCTTAGTAATAATGTAAAGGAATTCAGTCAGTGGCTATAGTTTAGCAGATGCAATATATTCTGCTTAGATGTACAAATAATATAAAAGAAGGAAGTTTCTTGGGCTCCGGTAGACAAGACTTAACTGATTAGTTTCCCATGTACATGTGTTCTCTGCAATAAATGAGAGCATTCTTCAAAGATGTACTGTGTTGCAAGATGTTGTTTTGTACCATAACAGTTTGTTGCCATGAAGTGTCACATCTTTTCAGCTGCTTGTAAGTTGCTGCAGCAGAAATCATCTCTGGGCCCAGTCTTGACAGGTTTTCTGTCTGGTAAACTTTCCTGAGTTTGAGGTCTCTACAGGTAAGCTTTTGCTAGTATAATATTTGCAATAGATAAAATTGTATGAAAGTAAGTTAAATTGTGTGAGAGTAGATTAAATTGCATGGGAGTGGGCTATAATTCATATATTTTGTATGAGAGTGTCTAATCATTAAAAAATAACAAGGACAAAGTGTTGTTGAATGTACGAGTACTGTGTTTAATTACATGAAGAAAACAAGGAAAAGATTTCATTAGTTGCACTTAAAACCAATTTTCTTTTGGTATGTGAGTAGGTAATATTATTTCATTGGAAATACAATGGGTGTGAATGGGGTCTATATTGCAACATCGAATGGTAAAAACAGCGAATGATGTTTCATCGACATATTTTCAGTGAAAGCTGAAAATGTCAAATCCACAAAACAGCGATTTCTTTCCTAGGGAAAGAAATTGCTGTTCCAACCCCCGCAAAAAAAAAAAAAAAAAAACATTAAACACTTCCAAAAACATACACACATACCCTAATCCTAATTATACCCCCCCAAAAAAAACAGTAAACAACTAAATGCACATATGCACATAACCCAACCATACATTTAATGAAAAAAAACCCAGTAAACATTTTAAACCATATGCACTTACCTTAACCCGCACCCTAACCCTAAGGTCAGTAACTCTCGCACATTTACATAAACAGTTCCAAACACATACACACTTACCTTAACCCTAATTCTACCCCCCCAAAACAAAAGTAAACAGCTGAAAACACATACACACGTAACTCAACCATACATCTAACACAAAATATAAAACAGTAAACACTTTCATACATATGCACTTACCTTAACCCGCACCCTAATCCTAAGGTCAGTAACTGTTGCACAATCACGCTCGGGAGTTATACCGGACAAGGGACCACGCTACATTTCAGAACACGGCAAAACAATGAAGCGGTCAAGCAACTTCTTTCCCAGGGAAAGAATACGCTGAACAGCTGCTTCGCTGTTTTGCCTGTTTGCTCTACATGTGTCGACAAAAACGCATTCGACAAAATGCGTTTTCATTGTACTCATAGGAACCCGTGTGAATGTGGGTACACAAAAAGAGCTGTAGTTTGGGACTTGAGCCAGATTTATATTTAAGAAATATAGTCAAGACAGCTGTAATTATTTGGTAGAGTGGTCCGAGCTCAATAAAAATGATAGCGCACTACAGTTCCCTGACAGTGAAACTTTTAATCTTAAAAAGAAATTGAAACAAAAAGGAAACAAAGTACCTGCCTGTTAAAAGTAACTCATCCTGATCCCTCTGACGATAACTGGACTTTGTTGCCTTCAGCCCACCTCCCCTTATGACCATTTCCCTTCTTATGAAGCAGACAGCCCTTTCTCTCCAAAGGAGCAGGAAGAACAATTTGGATGCTTCCCAAGTTACTTACACCACTTCTACCCGTTCCCAATGATTAATTTACAACACTAGATTTCAACAGTAGTGATAGCAACATGCTGTTTTATATTCAGATCAAATGTTAATGAGAATGACAAATAAGGGTAGACAGTTATATCAAAAATACAACTTACATCTGGAGCAAAGCATATCTCTAAATTGAAATTATTTGGCAATAAAAGCACCCCTTCAAAAACAAATGCATTATGGAAGTTTAAAAAGTTAGTTAAACAGTTTCCAATAGCCATTGATGGAGAAGAATATAGGTGGAACTCATCTCCTAAACAAAGTTTTGAGGATGCATTAGATTCCAAGTCACCCTATGATACTGACACCCCCACCACTAATACTCCATCTGATACTCAGATTCATCCATCGATGGAGGTAGTTAATCCCACCACAACCTGGGATGGTGACGCTAACCCTACCGTAAGGGTAGTATGCCCATCGACTGCACTGGAGTTTCAAACTAGATCTCGCTTCCAGTTCTTTTATCTCTGTTACTATATTCACTACTTCTAATATTGTTGATTTAGACTTTGATTTCCATTTTTCAGTAACTGCTTTTTTGGCAGCCTCCAGAATTAAACTCAACAAAGTCTTACTATGTCTAAGCAATCCAGATCCTGTATCACATCTAAAAAAAAAATTTCTTTAGTTACCTCAGTTTACTCACCCAGTATTTCTTACATAGTAGTTTGCTGGGAATTTTTAAATTCTGCCAACTTGTTCTGCCCCAAAAAATATGTTCCCCATTATCTCTTTCTTTCCCATCTCCAGCATTTGCAATCTACCCTAGGAAAAATTCTTTGGAGTTTGCTTGGGGTTGAGGTATAAAAATTACATATGCAAACACTTCCAATCAAAAATCTAAATCTCTGTTGCATATTTTGGAGATATATATATATATATATATATATATATATATATATATGTGTGTGTGTGTGTATATACCACCATGGTTTGTTTGTGAATTGCTTATCTAGTCTCTCTTCACAATTATTTCTAACCTCATCTGATTGATCCCTACAGTTAACATACAAGATTTTATATGGCCTACTAATTATCCCTTTTTAACAGCATCTTCTGTTCTAGATTAAACTAAAAACTCTACCAAAGCAGGCCTTTCACTTAGGTTCCCCCTATTCCTTTTTCTTTGCTTATACTCTGATATCAATCCTTGATATGGAAAGCAGTCTCTAGCCTGCAGTCCAAAAGTATTCTTGGCCTTTTCCCATTCTATTACCTTTCCCTCACTAATTATTTGCTCCCAATACCATGGTTCTTTTGCCAGTTTTCTCCAGTAAATTCCAGCCTCCTGTAGATCAGTGTGTGTGTTGTACCTTTAAGAGTTATTCCAGTCCATGGGCACATGCATATAAGTACTGAGCACATGTAATGAAGAGCGCCATTTTGAGTGAGCCGCCAGAGTGAAAGCATGTATGTGTGTAGCAGTCAGTCAGTTACTTAGTTCGTTTAGGTTAATGCTCCAGTTAACCATCCTGATGTGTTTATATGTAATAAATGACTTCAATGAACACCCAGCTTCATTGTCTTATTTGAATACACAAAACAAGCGATATGGTATCAAAATAGGATCGAAGTGCAAACTTCTTCAAGACCATGAGGTGCGCATTTAGTTGGAGGAATATACAGGAGTGAATCATCCTTGCTCAAACCACTCGCAAACAGATCAGAAAGATAAATCCAGGTACAAAAGCCATTCAAATGATTCTTTACTCAATGAATATTGAGTATTCATTCAAAACATTCAAAATGACTTTCTAATGAAACAAAATGTTTGAAGCTACAATATATTGATAAAAATACTCAAAATGCTTATAAACGTGCTTGAAATAACTTTTGAATCACATAAAATGTACAATAAAGAGAAAATGACCATATTTTTTCACTATGTGCTTATTTTTCGTATTAATTAAAGTTATTTGCAATATCCGAAGTGTGCAAAGTGCTGGCGAGTGTGTACTGTATTACAGTACAGTTATTTCACAGAATATGGTCATTTCTAAGAGTTTATAGTGCAAGTGAATATTTTTCATGTACCTGGTGTCTGCGTGCTTATACATAATTTCAAAAGCATTTTGTTGGCATGGCAGATGGATTTTGCAGACCTCCTCCTCTTGTAATTTGATAATAATGTTGCTGAAAACTGGAGAGTATTTGAGCAAGAGTACAATATTTTCATTCAGGCTGCTTTTTCTTACAAAGAAGCACATACAAAGGCATTTATTACACTTAATTTAGCTGGTTCTGAAGCCATTGAAAGGGACCATTTATTTGTATATGCCCCAGGGGTGTATGCAGGGAAGGGGGAAGAATGGCATACTGTGGTACTGGCTGAAACCCAGGAAGACACTGAGTGCTTAAAATGTAAATTTAGAGAAATGTGCAACCCCCAATCAAATATTACAGTGGAAAGGCATATATTTTACTCAAGAGATCAGAAGTCTGGTGAAACATTTGCAGCATATATAACTGATTTGAGAAACAAGGCAAAAATGTGCAGATTTGGTGATCTGAAAGATAAATTGATAAAAGACAGGCTTTTGTGTGCTATTAAAGATGACGCAGTCAGAAAGATTTTGTTTCGAGTCAGTGAATTAAATTTGAATAAAGCCATAGAGAGTTGTCAGATATATGAGCGTGCAGAAAAACACAGAAATATGCTTACAAGTGAGAAAACATACTTGCAGTGCCTTCCAGTACTAATATTGATGGTATGCAGCACAAGGTTAAAAGTTACAGGTATAAGGGCATGGCCACACCGCAAGTCCTTCTAGCAAAATCCAGGGCAGTGCCAGTAAAATCCAGAGCATGCACAGTGAAGCAAAGGGGTGACTCAGCAAAACCTGTGGCAAGCCTCATATTCAGCTATCATAATTGTGGTGGAAACCATTAGCCCAAAAGAAAGACGTGCTTAGCTTTTGGTTAGCAGTGCAACACATGTAAAAAGTGGAATTATTTCAAAAGGTGCTGTAAATCAAAAGGGGCACATTCTTTTATTAAAACAGATCATTCAAAGAGGCAAATTGATCAACTAGAAAGCTGCAACCCTACTTTTTATGTTGATGGTGTGTCAGTGCTTGGTGAAACAATTGATGCAGCAGATTTGTTGGCAAAGAGTGAAGTATTTTGCACTGTTCTGATTAATGGGAGACCTGTAGAGCTCAAGGTTGATACTGGTTCAAATTACAATGTTATGTCAGCAGATGGGTTTTCCAAAGTAAGTGCTGGTGAGAAACTTGATCTGGCAAAGTGTGTGAATTTTGTTGCCTATTGTGGTGAAGAGATTCAAACCAAAAGCTCAGTAGTGCTTTCATGTTACTGTGCTGGGAACAGCTATGACTTGCACTTTTGCATGGTCAAAAGGCACATGCAGTCATTTTTAGGCCTCAGAGACATTTTGAGAATGGGACTACTTTCATTTAACAGAGAAGCACACCATGTAAACATGTGTAACAATGAAAATTTTGCCCAAACTATTTTTTCTGACTATGGTGATCTTTTCAAAGACAAGTTAGACAAACTCCCAGTTGTGTAGTCCATGAAATTAGACCATGATGTAAGCCCAGACACCAGACCAGCAAGGAAAGTTCTAGAAGCCATGCATGACAGAATCAAAGCTGATTTAGACAGAATGGTACATCTTGGAGTAATTTGCCCAGTAGATGAGCCAACTGAGTGGGTGTCTTCCATAGTAGTAGCTCATAAGAAAAGCTCAAATGCTATCAGAATATGTATTGATCCAAGAGATCTGAACTAAGCACTAAAAAGACCTCATAATCTAATGCGTACAGTTGAAGAGGTTTCTGCTCACATGCCAAATGACACTGTTTTTTTCTGTTTTAGATGCAAAAATTCCTTTTGGCAAATTGTGCTTGACTGACAATCCTCATTTCAAACCACTTTCAGTACACCATTTGGAAGACAAATTTTTGAGAAGGCCATTTGGGATAAATTCTGCTGGTGAAGTCTTTTAATGTGCAACAAAGCAAATATTTTCTGGCTATCCATGTGCTATTATAGTTGATGATATTCTTGTAGGAGGCAATGGTGAACTCGAGCATGATAGAAACCTCAGGAAAGTTCTAGAACATGCTCGTGAAGGGAATCTTAAGCTGAATCCTCAGAAGTGTAAATTCAGACTACAAGAAGTTACTTATGTTGGTCATTTGTTTACTGGTACAGGTTTATGACCACATCCTTCCAAGCAATCTGCTATTCTTGAGATGCCAGCTCCAGGGGAGGTCACTTCTCTACAATGTTTTCTTCATATGGTCAAATATCTAGGTAAGTTTATTCCAGACTTGAGTGATCTTTCCACATTGTTAAGCGAGCAGACTCACAATGATGTAACCTAGTCCTGGTTGGAACAACACCAAAAAGCATTCGATGTCCTGAAACAGAGAATTGCTAGTCCACCAACCTTAAGATACTATGATGTTCACAAACCTGCAAATATTTCCTGTGATGCCTTGAAGTTTGGCCTTGGTTCAGTCATTCATCAAGAGGGCAGACCAGTAGCCTATGTGTCTAGAACTCTAACCCAAACTGAGATACAGTATGCACAGATAGAGAAAGATCTCTTTGCAATTGTGTTTGCTTGTTTGAAGTTTCATGATTATATTTATGGCAGAACTTTTCAAATCGAAATGGACCGTCAACTCTGGTCACTATTTAAAAAAAAGCCTATGCACACAGCTCCTGCAAGATTGCAACTCATGATGTAGAAATTGCAGAAGCACAATTTTCACTTGATTTCCAAAAAGGCAGTCTTCTTTATCTCGCTGATACTTTGTCCCGATCGCCCAGAAAAAACACTGAACAGCATGAAAATGAGAAACTGATTTTAAAGTCATGGAAGTGAAAAATTTTTCTTCCACACATCTTGATGAGCTTAGAACTCACACAGCTTCAGATCCAGTTCTCCAAAAGCTCAACCACTTTATCAGTCGAGGATGGCCATCAAAGCAATCTTGTTTACAGCTAGAAGTACAGCACTATTTTCCTTACAGAGATGAGATTTTGGTTGACAATGGTATCATCATGAAAGATCCAAAAGTGATTGTTCAAAGATCTTTGCAACAAGAGTATATTACAATCTTACATCATGGCCACCCAGGAACTAATTCTACCAAAGGAAGGGCAAGAGGACTTGTATTTTGGCCTTCTATGATTCCAGACATTGAGAATTCTCTTTTAGCCTGTTCTGTTTGTAATAGTACTAAGCTGCACCAACAAAAACTGATGGTATTTTCATGCTATATTTCTTTATAATAATCTGTTTTAATATATATTGTTTGTATAACTTTTGGAAGCAATCATGTAAATATTGTATATATATAGTAATGTGTAGTTATGTAATTGGAAAATAATAAAGACAGATTATTGAAAAAAAGAAAGAATGTGCAGTTCAGAGTGCAAAACCGCTGCTGGAAAAGTCAAAATAAGACAATACTGATGTTTTTCTTCTTCTGGCTTTTCTCTGTTAGGGGTTGCCACAGCGGATCACCTGTCCGCTCATGATTGGTAGTGGAGTTTTACAGTGTCGAGTTGCCAGCCCAGTGCCCAACCTTCCACAGAAGGCACACACATGCACACACTCACACCTAGGGCCAATTTGGAGTGTCCAATCCACCTACAGCATATCTTTGGGATGTGGGAGGAAACCGGAGCACCCAGAGGAAACCCACGCGACCACAGGGAGGACATGCAGACTCCGCACAGAAGGCACCCCAGCCGAGGATCGAACCGGAGAACCTCTTGCTGTGAGGTGGCAATGCTAACCACTGCACCACCATGGCCGCCCTTACAATACTGATGTTTTTCTAAATCTGCTTAATCTACGTAACATTCCTCGCGACAATCTTCTTGGTTCACCTTCTCAGAGGTTAACGTTGAGACAAACCAGAACCACACTACCAATCAGTATTTGTTGTTTCCAAGTGCTAAAAGCAACAAAGCAGTAAAAGCTTAACTCCAAAATTCCTATTTTGATAAGACCAGCAAACATGAGGATGCAGACAGTGAAAGGTTTTGACCGGATTGGACTTGTAAAACATTTGTGCAAGGAACGAAGATCGTACATTATTGAGTCGCAAGGTATGGAATTCAGAAGGAATCTGAAGCACCTACTACCGGTGTCTGAGCCAGTGTTGCAAAATTTTGCTTATACTAAAGACTCTAATTCTCAGATTGAGTTGTCTAATGTTCCTGTTGCAGAGAGCATTACATCTTCTGTTCCTGAAAATATCCCTGAACATCCTCAGGA
The DNA here is from genome assembly GCF_019279795.1 of Protopterus annectens. Taxonomy (NCBI): domain Eukaryota; kingdom Metazoa; phylum Chordata; order Ceratodontiformes; family Protopteridae; genus Protopterus; species Protopterus annectens. The sequence goes on along the minus strand of NC_056725.1, from coordinate 972,008,663 downwards.
AGAACATTCCCCATTGACTGTCCCTGTTGCTAAACCCAGTTCTAATTATTACATTATGAGGTCAGGTCGTATCTCCAGACCTAATCCTAAATATGCAGTGACCTGAGCATGATTGTTATTGTTTGCATATATTTGCATAATGTGCATGTTTATCTGATTGTCATTTTTCATTTGCATGACAGACTAGTCAAAGAGGGAGGATGTAGATCAGTGTATGTGTTGTATCTTTAAGAGCTATTTCAGTTCACATAAGCATGTGCAAGCATGAGTGCTATTTTTGAGTGAGCAGCGAGAGTGAAAGCATGTATGTGTGTAGCAGTCTGTCAGTTAGTTCATTTAGTTTAATGTTCCAGTTAACCATCCTGATGTGTTTGTATGTAATAAATGACTTAAATGAACACCCAGCCTCATCGTCTTATTTGAATACACAAGACGAGCGACACTCCTTGTTGCCTATTCCCTGTATCCCTAGTTGCAGTCATCCCTATTGGCAGAATCTCCTTTCTCCATTCCTTGTTGGCTTAGTTCTTAGAATACTTCCTGCTTCTTTATGAATATAATATTTTGTATGGCTATTGTTATTCTCCTTAAGGATTTACATCCACAGTCCTAGTCTCTCCTTATTTTTTGAGCTTCCCCCTTCTTTCATCAGCATCTCTTTCCACTTTGAATTATAGTTTTCTGCTTGTGCTATGTATAAGAGCCTTAACTGTGTAGCTCTGAAATACCCCTTTAGATTAGGTAATCCCAATCCACCCTGTTCTACTGGAAGAATCAGTTTATGCCACTTGACTCTTGCTGTCTTCCCTTCCCAGATAAAATCCTTCAACTCTTTTTAATTGCTATCCACAGCTTCTCCTCTGGTTGATAAAAATATGTCTAACCTGTGTATAAACGTAGAGGAACTTAAAACATTTTCATTGCTTATATCTTGCTATCCATAACCATAAAACATAGTTTCCAGTTTTTCAGTTTTTGTATTATCTTTTGTTTAGCCTCTTTGCACATATCCTTAGCTACCATAACAGAATCCTTTTTAAACAATATCTTTATACTTTATACTTTATATTCCTTATCCCCATAAATATGGGTATTGCTGAACCCATGTGTGTGTGAGTATATAGTTTATAGCTATTGCCTTTGATTTATCTTCATTAATTTTGTGTCCTGAAAACACAAGAAACTGTCTCAGAATGTTCCACAGCACTGAAATGCCCTTTTCTCATTTTATCAGGTACGAAATAAGGTACTCACGTATTATCACAACCAGATTTGTAAAAATTGCCTCATTCACTACAAAGGACAGCATGAAACACTGTAAGGTGTTATTCCATGTCCTTACTGGTGGCTAACAATTTGGGCTTACCTTCAGGAACAGAAATTATTGATAAAGGCATCTTCCTCTTTTGTGTGCATTACAGACATATGCTTGAATTGTCACAGATGCTGTATGACTGAAGGTAAGCCCCTTAAAATGTTACATGGTATGTTTTCTTTAACAGTACAGGCTATTTTCTGGACTGGCACATTCGGACAAAACCAGAAAGTACTTCATTGATTATTGATGTCAGTAATGCTGCAACGATGTTGATTGCTCTTTGTATGTTTGCACATCTATGCATTTTTGGATCACTGGTTTTCTGCTTGGGTTACGTTTAGGATTCTATGTATGTTTCTCTGTTTGTCTCTCAGCAAGTGCACTTACTCCTGTTTCTTATCTTATTTCTTTTCTTATTTTCTGGGAAAGCTGCATGTCACGGTACATATATCTGAAAGTAAGCTAAACAGAGAGTTGTACCACTCACATTAAAAGAATGACACAGCTGAGATGGGGAAATGTAATTATTACCGTTATTTGATCGCATCTGCTGGCAGGAAAAAGAGAACGTTCAGCGGCCATAGTTGCAATAAGCGGCATGCTATCAGTACACTGCATAAACAAACAGCAACACTAGGTTTTCGACATTTTATTGATAACAGTCCAGAAAAACTACAGTTGTGTACACTTACCATAAATGTAGATGTTCGAGTGTATTCACAGTTGCAGTCATCACATTTGGGTTATCTGCTTACAGTAGCCCTAAGTCGGCCTGATTATCAAAGTCTTGGGTCCTGCGTCAGTTGCTGTCTCATCTTCCATGACATCAGGTAGTCAGGGGTATAAAGCATGCAGCCAACGCCATTACATCAGTTTTTCTTGCCCCAGATGTCAGGTGCCCCCCATAATGGGAAGCAATTTTATATATATATATATATATATATATATATATATATATATATATATATATATATATATATATATATATATATACAAGGTTATACCTCCAACAAAAAAGCAAATACACCAAAGCTTTTAAGTATAGTAAAGGAGAATAGAGGTATAGCCAAAAGAAGTCAGGGGCTGGAGGGAGGGTAACCAGGACTGCAACAGTGAATACACTCGAACATCTACATTTATGGTAAGTGTACACAACTGTACTATGTTTTTCGTATTTCACTGTTGCAGCCATCACATTTGGGTAGATTCCCAAAGCTAAGGATGGGAGGAGGAATTTAGATAGCATTAGGACCAGCTATAAGGCCCTGCAAGACTGCAGTGGCAAAGCCAGCACTGGATTTAGAGAAAATTGGCAAATGGTATTGCTTGGTGAAAGTATGTACAGAACTCCAGGTAGCAGCTTCTAGGATATCTCTGGTAGGAACTCCTCTGAGAAAAGCTGTAGAGGTAGATGCAGCCCTGGTTGAATGGGGTCTAATCCCCTGTGGGATAGATTTTCCATAGTGCTTATAGCAGAAATGAATGCAATGGCCTATCCATTTAGAAATGGTTTGCTTTGAAATAGCCTTCCCCTCTGCCCCTGCAGCAAATGCCACCAGCAGTTGTTCAGATTTCCTTTGAGGTTTAGTTCTGTCCAAGTAAAATCTAAGTTGTCTGTGCACATCTAAGGAGTGCAGTATCCATTCCCCTTTGTTCTGTGGTTTAGAAAAGAAGGTTGGCAAATGAATGGACTGATTAAGAGCTGCACTGGATACCACCTTGGGCATGAAAGAGGGAGGGACACCCTGTCCGCATGAAAGATGATGAAAGACTCCACTGCCATAAGGGGCTGTAATTCAGATACCCTTCTTGCTGAAGTGATTGCTAAAAGGAAAGCTGTTTTCCAAGAAAGGAATTTTAACTCTACAGTTGCAGCTGGCTCAAAAGGAGGAACAGTGAGCTTTTCCAATACAAAATCAAGGTCCCAGGCTGGAGTTGGGGCTCTCCTGGGTGGCCTTAAGTTTTTGGCCCCTCTGAGGAACTTCTTGAGCAGTGGGTGACAAAAGAGGGGTGGTTCTGTGTTGTAATGAGCTGAAATGGCTGAGGTGTGAATTTTGATGGAGGAAAAAGAAAGGCCCTTATGAAGCATCTCAGTTAAGTATTGAAGAATCTGAGGTAAATTGGGTGCTGCTATGGCCATCCCTTGAGTTTGGTTCCAGGCACAGAATCTTTTCCATTTTTCAGCATAAGATTTTCTAGTACTAGGCCTCCTTGCCTCCAAAATGACATCCAACACTTGTTTACTGAGGGATGGTAATGGAGAGATTAGGTAATTAGCCAGGCTGCCAGGTTCAGGGTTTGAAGTTGGGGGTGCAGAATCTGGCTCTCCTGCTGAGACAGCAGGGTAGGGGTCTGAGGTAGGTGCCATGGGGCCAGCTGTGACACACTGTGCAAGAGGGGGTAACAGTGCTGGTATGGCCAGTCTGGTGCAATCAGTATCATCCTTGGTTTGTCCTGTTTGATCTTTAGTAGTACTTTGGAGAGGAGATACAGAGGAGAAAAGGCATAAACTGAAGGACAAAGCATCCGCTTTCCAAGCTTCTTTGTGGGGAGTCCTTGTGCAGAATTTGCCCAATTGGTAGTTCTGGGGGAGGCAAACAGGTCTATATCTGGGATCCCCCATTTGTTGATCAACATGTTGAAAATCTTTGGTTCCAGTTTCCACTCGTGTGGGTCCATGAGATTTCTGCTTGGTTCATACATTCTTACAACCTCAATAGTAGAGAATGTTTCCAAATTTTGATAAAAAATTGGGAAATCTTTAAGAATGATAAGAGCGTATTCTCAAGTGTAGGTGAACGCCCTTCAGTGATTTATAAAAGAGGTAAAAATCTTAAAGCCTATTTTGAACATCATTTAAGAACTCCAGTTAGAACAGTTGGTATGTATAAATGTCAGGCTTGTAACTACTGTTCTTATGTGTCCGAATCTAACAGATTTTGTATTCATAACTTTCAATATTATTTGAAGCTGAGAGTTAATTGCAATTCAAAAATGGTTGTTTATCTGGCTCAATGCCAGTCATGTTTGGCTTATTATGTTGGGAAAACTGAAAGAAGGCTTCGTGATCGTATGTATGAGCATTTGTATGCCATTAAAAAGCACAAAGTTGAAAATGCATTAGCTAAACATATTGTCCAATGTCCCAACCATAGTTTCAAATTTATTGTAATAGACCAAGTTTCTCACAACCCTCAGGGTGGTCCTGATTCACTTAGACTAGAAGAACTAGAGCTTATATGGCAGATTAGGTTGAATGCGTACAATTCCCCTGGTTTGAATGAGGGATGTTCTATTAGTAGTATTTTAAAAATCAAAAGTTTAATAAGATGACTAGGACTTGGTATTCTATTTTTGTACATCTATTTTTGTACATGAATTTTCTATACTTCTATTTATATTCATAAGTATTTTGTTACATTTTTATTATCATAGATATTTTTATTTTTATTTTTATTTTTAGAGTTTTTTTTGTTTCATTTTTTATTATGAATTATTAATAATTGTATGGAGTTATAACAGTTTACAGTATAGTCTTGGTTTTACTGCACGTTATTTATATATACATATATATATTTACCTTTATAGGTTTAAAATAGTGTGAATGGAGTTTTTGTTTAGGTGCCTACCCCTTTTAAAAAAGTTTTCTAATTTCTTAATTAATTGTATTTCATATATTATGTTTAATTGATGAATTGATTAGTTAATTACTTTCTTATATAAGACTGAGTGTATGCATTTTAACATGTCTGATGAAGTTTGTCTTATGTTACAAACGAAAAGTGCTTAACATTAAATTTTTGGTTTAATCTTTTTGTGCCGTCTGAGGTCTCTCATCAGTGGTTTGTATCCTGTCTCAGTTTGTCTTTTCGCTGTTTTGAGTTATCAGTTTCACACATGGCGTATGGTGTAGAGTCCGAGGACAGTGGCACGCTTTTTAATAACAATCCTGAATTGTTAAATAACGGAGATGAGTCGTGTGGTTTGGCACCGTTAAAAGCTTCGGAATTGGAGAATAACAAGTTCAACTTTTTAATTTCGCGCTTAGACTGTCTGATGGCGCGTTTGGACAACTTGGAACGTCATTATGACGTGCCTAAAGCTCCTCGTTCACAGCCTTCTAGTTCTACCAGCGGTAACACTGCGGTGGATGCAGTTTGTGTTACCGGTCAAGGATTATCACCTAGTTCTTCTTTTTATAACATCCCCTGCGGGCAGAGGAGTATTTCGGCTCGTGAACCGAGTGGATGTAGTCAACAACAAGTGCTGTCAGGCTGTAACAACAGCAGGGAGGATTGTGGAAATACTGGTCCACCCATTTCTTCTTCGAGTTCAGCAGCAGCAGCATCATTTAAACCTGCTGTGGGCTTACCGTTAACTGGAATAGTTTCATCAAATACGGTAAAAGATGGTTTTTCTTTTAACATTAATAGCTGGTTGGCAAGCAATTTTGCTTTTGGTTCACTGACTAATGATGCACCACAACGCGGTTCAGATATGGTTAATGACCAACTGGGTATTGCAATTAATCTTAAAGAACTGGATAAACTATCGGTCAAGTTAAGGAAAACCCAACTGGAAATTTCTTATTTCCAGGAATGCCTCAAGCATAAAATTGTTCCTAAAGGCTTGAGGCATTCTCAATTTCCCACTGGGTTAGAGGCTAATTCTACTTTCCACAAGGATTTACTGGTCTTGTTTGACCGTCAGGGGCTGGAATTACTTGAATTAATGTCTAAACACTATTCTCTGTCTGTTGTTAACCTTACTAAATTAGTGTGTGAACTTGATGAAAAGATTAAACTTGATGCAGAATTTTTCCGTTACAAGTATGAATACAATAGGATTTTTTCCAGCATCGATCAATATTTAAATAAGCTCAAGGCCAATAAGGTTAAAAAACTTGACAGAGACTTGAAAGCATATAATGACGGTACTGCATACCCCCGACCATCTTTAGCACAAGTATGGCAGGGGTCTACCAACCCAAATCACCTTGGTGTTGGTAAAGGTAACATTGCATCTAATAAAGTGATTTACCATGTTGTTGACAATGTTTCACCTGACATTATCAACTTAGATGAGTCTGCTCAATCTATGTCAGGTAATATTGAGTTAACACAACATGGCAACAGGGCTGGACATTACAACCTAAGATCTAATGACCCCAATTTTTTAGGAGCAAGACAAAAACAACAAACTGGATTCAGCAACCAGAAAAAGAAACAGAAGTACAATTAACTTGTGATGTTTGTTCTTATCCTAATGTTTTAGATAATTCTGATATTTTGGCTTTATCAGCAGTCTCACATGTTTCTAATGAATCTTCAGTGCCTGAGTGTGTTAATGTTCCGCCTAACCCTGCATTAGCCGCTGTTAATTATGCTAGTTCAGCCGAAGAGAGATTAGTTTCAATACCTGATAGTCCTATTATAATGTACAATTTGAGTGGTGATTTTAAGGTATATAATTTTTCTTCAGTTGAATTTTCTTCAGACTTGATTGAGTTACTTGCTAAGGGGAACACATATGTACCACCGTCGAAACTTGATGTTGTTAAAACAATTATTGATCTAAAATTGTTTACTAGAAAACTTAATTTGAATTTAATGATGGGAAATACAGTTTTAACTGACACTAATAACTTTAAGATTTCTAGTACATATAACCCCCCATTACATCCCCTACTGCAGATTTTCGAGCTTGTTTGCGAACTTGATATTCGTAACAGAGCACAGACTGGGCAGTTTAAGGGAATTCATGGTAATATGTGTTCTAAGGAAAGGGAATGTCTTGATTTCATTCACTTAAATGACATCAGGCTTTGTAAGCCTGATAAAGGGGGTGGTGTAGTGGTATTTTATAATTGTGATTATAATAACAGGATATTGGACATACTGCACTCATCGTCCTATGTTGAGAGTTCATTGTCTGAAGTTAAAGCTTATTTAACTATTAAGAATGCCTTAGAAGACATGTTTATTGAAGGTAGAATAACTCAGCATATTTACAACTATATGTCAACTTCCTTTCCTAAATTTCCTTGTTTTTTTGGCATACCCAAGATCCATAAAGATCTTAAAAATCCACCAATGCGTCCTTTAGTCGATGGTAGAGGATCTCCCACTTATCCATGTGCTAAGGTTGTTGACTCTATTTTACAAAAATATTTGGTCAATTTGAAACAAATATGTAAGGATTCATGGATGTTTCTTAATAGAGTGAATCAACTGGAGTTCAACCCTAGATATAATTTTTTAACCATCGACGTGAAGGACCTCTATACATGTATTCCACATGACATAGCTTTAGATTGGGTTGCTGAAGTTTTAAAACTTCAGGGATGTACCAACATTGAAAATAATTTGGTTCAAGAATTATTGGATATAATTCTTGACAATAATTATTTCACCTTTGAAGGGAACTTCTACCTCCAAAAAGTTGGTGTTGCCATGGGTTCTCCATGTGGGGCAAGTGTTGCAAACATAGTTATGGCCCATTGGGAGCACCTGTTTGTCTTCAACAACTGTGTGTTTCACGACCAGTTCATTTTCTATACCTGTTACTTGGATGACATCTTTATTTTGTTGGATGGTGACAGTTCTCTCAGTGAGTCAGTCGTGGATTATTTTAATTCCACTACCAACTTCCTGACGTTCACACACACTTTTAACGTAGATTCCATCTCCTACCTTGACGTCCTTCTGTCAAAAGATTTTTCTTCTCAAAAACGTACGGCCTCTATTTTTAGAAAAAATACATATTGTAACTCACTGCTACACTTTTCTAGTTGCCATCCATTACACCAAAAACAGGCTATAATTAAGGGTCAACTTGTTCGGGCTGCTCGTATTACTACTTTAGACCACGCCTTTAACACTGAGTGTTTGTATATTAGATGTTTGTTTGTCCATCGTGGTTACCCTGTATATATGGTTGACGAAATTATTGATGAAGTATCAATTAAACGTCAGAGCCATTTTTATGTACCCATCTTGAATAATCCATTTAAAATCTCTAATAGGGTAGCCACTTGCCCGTTACTATCTCCTGATTTACCAGTTGACTCTTTAAAAAGAAGCACGGTGGTTTCTTCTTTTATTACAACTTACAACCTCAATAGTAGAGAATGTTTCCAAATTTTGATAAAAAATTGGGAAATCTTTAAGAATGATAAGAGCGTATTCTCAAGTGTAGGTGAACGCCCTTCAGTGATTTATAAAAGAGGTAAAAATCTTAAAGCCTATTTTGAACATCATTTAAGAACTCCAGTTAGAACAGTTGGTATGTATAAATGTCAGGCTTGTAACTACTGTTCTTATGTGTCCGAATCTAACAGATTTTGTATTCATAACTATCAATATTATTTGAAGCTGAGAGTTAATTACAATTCAAAAATGGTTGTTTATCTGGCTCAATGCCAGTCATGTTTGGCTTATTATGTTGGGAAAACTGAAAGAAGGCTTTGTGATCGTATGTATGAGCATTTGTATGCCATTAAAAAGCACAAAGTTGAAAATGCATTAGCTAAACATATTGTCCAATGTCCCAACCATAGTTTCAAATTTATTGTAATAGACCAAGTTTCTCACAACCCTCGGGGTGGTCCTGATTCACTTAGACTAGAAGAACTAGAGCTTATATGGCAGATTAGGTTGAATGCGTACAATTCCCCTGGTTTGAATGAGGGATGTTCTATTAGTAGTATTTTAAAAATCAAAAGTTTAATAAGATGACTAGGACTTGGTATTCTATTTTTGTACATCTATTTTTGTACATGAATTTTCTATACTTCTATTTATATTCATAAGTATTTTGTTACATTTTTATTATCATAGATATTTTTATTTTTATTTTTAGAGTTTTTTTTGTTTCATTTTTTATTATGAATTATTAATAATTGTATGGAGTTATAACAGTTTACAGTATAGTCTTGGTTTTACTGCACGTTATTTATATATACATATATATATTTACCTTTATAGGTTTAAAATAGTGTGAATGGAGTTTTTGTTTAGGTGCCTACCCCTTTTAAAAAAGTTTTCTAATTTCTTAATTAATTGTATTTCATATATTATGTTTAATTGATGAATTGATTAGTTAATTACTTTCTTATATAAGACTGAGTGTATGCATTTTAACATGTCTGATGAAGTTTGTCTTGTGTTACAAATGAAAAGCGCTTAACATTAAATTTTTGGTTTAATCTTTTTGTGCCGTCTGATGTCTCTCATCAGTGGTTTGTATCCTGTCTCAGTTTGTCTTTTCGCTGTTTTGAGTTATCAGTTCCACAGAGCCATGGCTAGTCTGCAGAGAGGGTAAGAATGGGTACACCCCTGCTTGTTTATGTACCACATAACAGTGGTGTTGTCCATCTTTACCATTAATTTTCCTGGAAGATTGTGGTCCTTGAAGGCTGTCAGAGCATTCTGTACAGCTAACATTTCTTTTTGATTGATATGCAGGTGCATTTGACATGGGTTCCATTTGCCCTGAATGCACCCTGCCAGGTGAGCCCCTCATGCATAGTCTGATGCGTCTGTTGTTAGGGTTTGGGCGACAGGGGGTAGAGTGAATGGTAGTCCCTTGTTTTGGTGGCAGGCCTCTGCCCACCAAAAGAATTCTAACTGTAGGCAAGGTATGATAGGAATCATTGTTTCTAGATCCTGAGAATGTTGACACCATAGACTTTTTAGATACCATTGTAGTTCCCTCATATGCTGTCTTGCATATGGAATTAGTAAAATGCACGAGGTCATGAACCCCAAGGCTTGCAGTATTTTCCTTGCAGATAGCAGGGTTTTTGTGGCCACTAGTTTGAAGTAAGTTGTCAAACGAATTTGTTTCTCTGGCGTGAGGAAAGCCATCTGGGAAGTTGTGTTCAAGCTTGCTCCTAGGAATATAATTTGTTGACAGGGTACCAGGTGTGATTTCATTTCATTTATGGTGTACCCCAGATAAATTAACACCTTTTGTACAAATGCCAAATGATTCAGAAGTATGTCCTGGCTTTCTGCCTGAATTAGACAATCGTCCAGGTATGGGTATATTTGAATATTTCTTTGCCTGCAAAATGCAATGACTGGAGCTAGGCACTTTGTGAATACCCTGGGTGCAGTAGATAAGCCAAAGGGCAGTGCAGAGAACTGATGGTGCATGCAGCCTGCTTTGAAGCATAGGTATTTTCTGCAAGATTCTCTGATTGGGATGTGCAGGTAGGCTTCCTTTAAACCCAGTGTTGCCAACCAGGCATCTTTGCCTATCATGGGAAGCAACTGGTGAAGAGTTAGCATCTTGAATTTTGGAATCACCAAAAAGGTGTTTAGGATAGACAGGTCCAGGATAGGACACCATGAGTTGTCTTTTCTGGGTACCAGGAAAAGTCTTGAGTAGAAACCTTGTCCCTTTTCCTCTTCTGGTACAGTCTGAATAGCCTTTAATCTTAAGAGAGAGAGTACTTGCTTTTGAGCCTCTGCCCACTGATTTGGGGGTAGATCTGGCCAACCGTTTGGGGTTGGTAATGTGTGGAAGTGAAATCTGTATCTTTGGGAAACTATATTTAAAACCCATTTGTCCTGGGTAATGAGTTCCCAGTTTTTTGCCTGCAGAGCAATCTTTCACCCTAAAGGAGCAGTCAGTTGTGAAGTGCTTGGAAGTTGTAAAGTTAAGTCATTGAGACAGCTTACCATAGGGGGGAGTCTTAGTACTCCCTGATTTGGAAGTAGGAGCCCCCCACTGTTTAGTCCTGTGCGTACCCTAGGACTGAAGCCTGGGTGTTCTGCTGGTTATGGGTTTGAACTGAGAAGGCCTGGAAGAGTCAGGAAAGGACCAATTTTATGAGGGCCAATGCCTACTAAATCTAGGAGGCTGCACTTGTAAGAAATCTTTAACAGTTTGCGTAGATTTAGCTTTTTCCTCCATCTTTTTAAGAACTACTTCTGCTTTGTCGCCAAACAGGCGGTCCTTATTTAAAGGAGCATCCAGCAATTTAGTTTTAACATGATCTGGCAAAGATTACTCCTTAAGCCAAGCATGCCTTCTAAGTACAGACCTTGTGACAGCAGCCCTGCCAGATGCCTCTAGTGAATCAAAACCACATTGCAAAGTATGTTTTCCAACCTGTTCAGCAGAATGCATTAAATCCTGTAAATCCTTATTTTCAGCACAATCAGGAATCAACATCATTTTCTGTTTAAGTAATCCAATAATATGCTGCTGATACTTTAACATATGAAACTGGCAATTTAAGACCCTGATGGCCAGGGTTGCAGAGGTGTATATCTTCTTACCCCATCTATCCAGGGCCCTGGAATCTCTATCAGGGGGTAGGATTTTTGGCAGTAGTAGCCTTAATGCCCTTGGGTCCCTGTGAAATGGTCTCAGGATCAGCAGTAGGATTTCTAAAAAGGAACTTGTGAGAATCAGGAACCCTGTAATATCTAATAGGTTTTCTGGGAGCAGGAGGTAAAGAGTCAGGGGCCAAGCTAGATTCCGAAAAGGCATCGTCAACAATTTCCAGCACAGGAGGGATAGCTAAAGGCCTGTGTTGGGGCAGGATTAAGAAATCCATAAGCCTCTTTTTAGAATCAGAGTAATCCTGGCTTTCCCAGTGAAAATGCTCCCTAAGAGCATGCAAGGTTTCACCAAAAGAAAAATCCTCTTGGGAAGAAGCAGAGGGAATAGAGTCCTCTGCATCAAAATCCTCATAGGTAGATAAGGTAAATCCTGGTAATCAGAGGAGACAGAAATTTCAGAATCCTGGTCAGAAGTATCATAAGAAAATTCAGTCCTAGGTCTCTTAGAGAGGGAAGGGTGGCTTCCCCTGATTAAAGTAATAAGGTCTTCAGCCATTCTTATCATTTGTTTTTTAGGCATAGAGGCCTGACCATGTGGTCTGGGCATCAGTTTCCTAGGCATGGTTCAAGTTTTAGGCCTAGAAGAAGAAGATGGCGTTGGTTTAATATGCAAGTCAGTAGGCCTGTATACACCCTCAGAAGCCGGTGCCTGCACAGCGGCTCCGGACCCATTCAAGGGAGAGACATCAGCAGGTTCCACAGTTGAAGCATCTCACGGCATACCGGACTCTGAATGGGTCTCAGTAGAGGCCTGTGAATTTGAAGTAGCGGGTATCAGGGGCTGCGAAAGCACCTCACTGAGTACCAGCGAACTGGCGACTAGGTTAGGAGAAGTGTTGTCGGCAGCTTTGGACCTAGGCTACCTGTCTCTGTCTTTATCTTCATGTTTTTTCGGAATGTCAGTAGTCGGGTCGTTTACCGAAGACATATCTGGATAATTGAACCGAGTACCAAAATATTTAGAAGTGAAAATGTACTAACGACGAACAGTTTGTGGTTTAAATAAGGCACAAAACCAACAGCGAGGTACATCGTGGTCAGGGCCTAGGCAAGGAATACAGTATGAATGAAAATCTTTATGAGGTATTTGCTTTCCACAAGAAATACAATTATTGACTTTTACTGACATTGGTTTAGAGCAAGAAAAAGTTTCCCCAATGGGGTACTTAGCTTTAGTCGAAGACTTCAGTTCTGAAACTCGAAAACGAAAATTTCAGGAGTCGGCCGACAGGCACTTGCGAACTGCTTCTGCTTCGGGCACCGCACAGGAAGAAAGACTGATGTAATGGCATTGGCTACATGCATTATACCCCTGACTACCTGAAGATGAGACAGCAACCGACGCAGGACCCAAGACTTTGATAATCAGGCCGACTGAGGGCTACTGCAAGCAGATAACCCAAATGTGATGACTGCAACAGTGAAACACGAAGAACATCAGCATGTACTGTTAAAGAAATCACACCATGTTACATTTTAAAGTCATAATGGAACATATTTCAGGATCGGGAACCAACAGGTATTCCAATGTAAAAATCTAGTTGTGATAATACGTAAGTACTCAAAATAATATCAGCTGCAAATAAAGCCAACTTTTCTTGATTACCATACCAATTATATTCTTGAATTTCTGTGTGACTTATTTTCTTTGCCAATGGTTGTAAATACAATGCAAATAACAAAGGGGTAAGAGTAAACCTCTGCCTGGTTATTAATGTTACAGTATGTAATTCTACTCTTCCCTTTATGTTGATACAGGAGCAACTCAGTTTATGATCACCTTGTCAAAAGCAGAACATCTCCCACTATCCATGAAGACAGTTCGGGGTATGGGAGTCTCTTAGATTATCCAGAAACAAAAACTATTCCTAGTCGTATACAGACAGGTCAAGTAAAACAGCAACATGCATTTATTGTAGGAAACACTGCCCCTTTACAGCTTTTAGGTAGAGATTTATTATGTAAATTATGATGTACTGTATTCTGCACTAAAGAAGGAGTTTTTCTGGATATTCCAAATGAACGTTCTTCTTTTGGTCTGCATTCAGTTGCTGTTTGTGTAGACGAGGATGAACTCTTTGCAGTGCTAACATCATAACAAACCTCTAATGTAGCTGATCTGGAGGGAATGGAAACTGTTCCTCCACAGTTGTGGAATAGCCATGATCTGAAGTAGTTAACTTCATTTGTGCAGCAACCTGTGGGTATCGGATCCGACTTCGGATCCGAGCCGGCAGTTTTCAACAGCTTAGATCCGAGCTCCTAGCTCCTCTCTCTACCCATAAACCCCTGCCAACCCTGACTGACCTCAAATCTAGTTTGCCGCGCTTGTTGACAGCAGCTGGATTTTTGAGCTCCGTGCTTAGCGAATTCTTGTGAGAAAGTTAGAAAAATGTTTCTGTTTTTTTCTTCATCTTTAGTGTGAGTGCCATGTGTTTAGACCCTTTACCTGTTAACCTTAGTTTAAACTACCCTTTAGTTATAATTTTTTTTCCCTCCCTCTCCCTCGCTGGTTCGGTAGGGTCTGTGTGCATGTGTTGGGGCCTAGCGTGTGTGTCCTCCTTAGTTTAAAATGTCAGAGGCCCCAAAACCTATCTTTTCCAAGTGCACCGAGTGTGGCAATAAGCTTTCACCGGCTGATGGCCACACTCGGTGTGTTCTGTGCCTTGGGGTTGGACACCTTACCTCTGGGTGTTCCATCTGCGTGGTATTCAACCCCAGGGCACTTAAGGACCGGAGATCCAAACTGATCCTGGCGGGTCTATTGCCCCCAGATTCGGCTTCGGCCTCCGGTCCTACCGTGGCTACCTCCGCGGCTTCGGCGGCGGCCACTCCTGCCTCTCTCCCCCCGACCGGGACTCAACCTCCCGCTGTAGGCCCCGAGGAGAGGGAGGCCAGGAAAGACAAGAGAAGGGAGAAGCACCACAAGCGGAGGGCCGAGGTCTCTGCTTCGGCTCCCCCGGCTAAGCGGTCTTCTCCCTCCAGGGCTTCCCGGTCTCCTCCTTCTTGGTTCCGGTCCCCTTGTTTTTCACCGGGCCCTGAGGAGGAGGAGACCCGATCTCCTTCGAGGTCATCGAGGCGGCACTCACGTCCCGCCTCGGTGGCCTCATCGAAATCTACTCGCAGCCTTTCCGACGCAGATTTGGACCGGTTGATGCAAAGATTCCTCCAGGCCCAACTGCAGATGGGAGTGCTCCTGCCTCCCCCCCCCTCCGCGGGGGAGCTCGACCCCTTTCTTTGCCCCGATAGCTCCTTCTCCGTCCCGCTTCCCGGGTTCGGAGCCTTCGGAGCCGGGCAGCCTTGGAACCGGGGGGTGGGTCGGCACCGACAGTCTCGGGTACTTCGGTGCTGACTCTTCCCTCGAGCCTGTCGGGTCCATGGGTTTCAGTATGCCTTCGGTGCCATCCAGGTCGGAGCATACTAGGCCATCGGATCCGATTGCTTCGGTGCCGGCCCCGATCTGCCTGTCGGATCCGAGTGAGGGCCCGCTCTCGGATCCCAGAGAGAGCGGCTCTCCCTCGGCGTTCGACGTGGTGGAGAGGGCTCTGTCGACTGCTTCCAGGCCCCCGGTCCTTGTCACAGCTCTGCCCCGCACTCCTACTCTGTTGGGTCTGACTTCCATCACCCGGCCCCAGGGACAGCCTGCTTCAATGTCCCAGGTCGTTCCCTTGGAACAGGATGTTGCTGGTGAGGCCTCCTCAGACAGCCCCCCTGAGGAGATCCCCCACAAGCGGAAGTGCAAGAGAAGACACTTGGACTCTTCTGAGTCCTTGACCGAAGACACGGATTTGGAGGAGGAGGAAGGCTCCCCAAGGTCACCCCCTGAGGAAATGCTCAGGATCAGAGGGAGGTGGTCTGCCCCAAAGCTGACCTCGGACGAAGCCATGTTCCCGGAGGCATTTGAAGCAGGCCCTTCTACTTCTTGGGTGTCCCCTCCGGCCAACCCCCTGGTGGACCTGATTACCACCAGGGCGTGGAAGGAGCCGGACACTGTGGAGCCAGTCCCGAAGTGCCCTGACAGGATCCTCAGTCCCCCTGCCGACAGGCCCCATTGGAGCAAGGGTCCCCCCATAAATGCCATGTTGATGGCGGCGGCCACTAAGAGGGAACTAGCTCAGGAGAGCCCCTCAGTCCACTCCCCGGGCAAGGAGTCCCGAGCGATGGACTGCTTAGGGAAGTGGGTGTTTAGTTCATTGTCCTTCTCGGTGAGGTCACTGAACTACATGGCACACGTTATTCGGCTGCAGCGGGATCTTATTAAGGAATATGCTGCGTCGCCCCCGGAGTCCATGTCGGTGGAGGACAAACAGTTGTACTCCACCCGTATGGCCACTCTTAGGTCCATTTCCAATACCTCTAGGCGGCTACTATCCCATGCCACGGAAGGAGCCGCTAGAGCCAGTGGAGCAGGTCTCGTCATGAGGCGTCAGGCCTGGCTCCGGCATTGTGATTTCGCGGAACCCTTTAAGGCGTCTTTCGCAAATGCCCCTTTTGATGGTTCTGCCCTATTTGGGAAGACCGTTCGTGACACCTTGGTCCAGAGCGAAAAGGACGGGAAGACATTGTCTGCTGTCAGAGTCCGCTTCTCTGCTCCCCAGAGGTCCTTCTCCAAGAACCAAAAGGGACAGAAGAAGATGTGGTTCCGGAAGTCGCAACAGTCCCAGTCCGCTCCAGACCCCCAGTCCTTCTGTGGCAGAAGAGGACAGGGAGGACGCCGCCCTAGAGGCAGAGGGGGCCTGAAGAACTTTGGGTCCAGAGAACCTTTCTCTGACCGGCCCACGCAACAGCCCTGAAGGGTTGCCCAACTGCTCCACTCTGGAGGCAGTTGGGGGGCGTTTCTCGAGGCACCTGGCAGCTTGGGAGTCCATCACGACAGACCGCTGGGTGCTTCGCATCATATCCAGAGGTTACCAGATCCCCTTCTCTTGCCCTCTTTTCTTCCCCAAACACCTCCCTGATGTCCCACCCAATCAGGGGGAGGTCACAGCTGCGGAAATCCGGCAGCTCCTAGAAAAAAGAGCCATCCAACACGTCCCCCCAGACCAGCTCGGATCGGGTTTTTACTCCAGGTTCTTTTTGGTGCCAAAAAAGACGGGTGACTTAAGACCAATCCTCGATCTCTCCCTTTTGAACCTTTCAGTAACCAAAGAAAAGTTCCGGATGATCACTCTTCAATCTATTCTCCCCCTATTATGGGAGAACGATTGGATGTGCTTGATAGACCTCAAGGATGCGTACTATCATATTCTAATGGACAGACGATCCAGGAGGTTTCTCCACTTCCGGCTAGGGGCCAGTCATTACCAATTGAGGGCTCTCCCCTTTGGTCTCACCTCAGCCCCCTGGGTGTTTACCAAAGTTAGCAGTGATAGCAGCCTGCCTGAGGGTCCAGGGAATACAGGTTTTCCTGTACTTGGACGACTGGCTCCTGACCGCCTCGACAAGGCATCTACTCTGTACAGCCAGGGATTATTTTCTTCGCCTTGCTCCCTGGCTAGGGATCACAATAAATATGGACAAATCTGCTCTCACCCCAACCCGAGTCATAGATTTCATCGGGGCCAGGTTAAACACAATCAATCTTGTAGCATTCTTAACCCCAGAGAGACTTTGAACCCTGAGGTTTCTTGTGCGGGCCATCTTTCTATCTTCATCTCCTCCAGCGGAGTTGGTCCTAAGGGCTCTAGGCTCAATGGCAGCGGCAATCAACTTGCTACCTATGGCATGTCTGAACATGAGGGTCTTACAGTGGACCCTCCAAGTCCAGTGGTCTTTTCTTCACTACCCTCTGAGTCATCCCATTTCCCTCAGCAGGGCTTGCAAGAGGGCTCTCGTGTGGTGGCTGCAATCTCCAGATCTCCGCACCGGATGCCTCTTCTCTATGACCCCTCCCTTGGCCACGGTGACCACGGATGCCTCTCGCCTCGGGTGGGGGGGCACTCTTCGGGCAGGACTGTCCAAGGCACGTGGAACGATATGGAGACCTCTTTGCATATCAATGTCCTAGAGATGTGGGCAGTGCTGTTGGCGTTGCAAGCTCTTCAGGACCTTCTTCCTGTAGGGACAATTGCGATCCAGACGGACAACATGTCGGTTGTCTGGTACATCAACAAACAAGGGGGAACCAGGTCTTACCCGCTCTGTCGAGAGGCCATGAGAGTGTGGGAATGGGCGATCTCCACCAACCGTTTTCTCAGTGCAATGCACATTCCGGGACGGTCCAACACCCTGGCGGACAAACTCAGTCACACCATCCTTTTCCCTTATGAGTGGTTTCTCAATCTGCATGTAGTGAATCAGATTTTTGCCAAATGGGGGCAGCCCTGTTGTGATCTTTTTGCCTCTCCCACAAACACCAAATGCAACAGCTATTTCGCTTTAATTCCCCAAGTCAGGGAATCCCCGAGAGACGCTCTGGTGCATGTTTGGCCTTTCGGTCTGCTTTATGCTTATCCACCTCTCCCCCTGATGCTAAAGTTTCTACAGAAAGCCAGTCGGTTGGGGAGCAGGATTATCCTTATTGCCCCATTCTGGCCTCGTCAAACCTGGTTTCCTTACCTTTGGTCTCATCTGGTGAATCCTCCTTGGATTCTAGATCCCCTCCCGGATCTGATCTCCCACCCTCTGGGTCTCCCGACCCTGAACCTGGACAGCCTCAAGCTCACAGCTTGGCTGCTCCAGTTCCACTCCTAGCCAGGACTTCCGGCATCTCTTCCCCAGTCAAAGCTATTCTAGTTGCAGCCCACAAGCCTTCTACTAGGAAGGTTTACAGTAGCAAATGGAGACGTTTCTCTATCTGGGCAGAACGTTAAAACTTGGATCCCTTCATAGCTCCTTTACCTGTGGTGCTAGATTTCTTATCAGGATTATTTCACCAGGGAGCTAGCTGTTCCACTGTCAAGGTTCAACTGGCAGCTATCTCTCACTACCATGTCGGACATGATCTGCGTCCCTTGATCACTTCAAAGCTGTGCAAGACCTTCCTGAATGGGCACCTTCCTGCTCAGACCTCCGGTAAAGGAAGTGGTACCTCTGTGGGATTTGCCGTTAGTGCTTCAGGCTTTGACAGCTTCCCCCTTTGAGCCTGCAGCTTCAGTGGAACTCAAGTATTTGTCTTGGAAGATGGTCTTTCTCGTCGCCATCACCTCTGCCAGAAGAGTTTCTGAAATTCAGGCCCTTTGTGTCAAACCCCCGTATCTAACCTTCCACAAGGATAGAGTCTACCTCAAGACCAATCCTTCCTTTCTCCCTAAGGTTGCTTCCAAATCTAATATCAACCAGTCCATTAATCTGCCAGTCTTCTTCCCCAACTATCACAACAAAGGAGAATACAAACTACACTCGTTGGATGTGCATAGACAACTTCGATTCTATATTCACAGGACATCTGGTCATAGGCAATCCGACCAGTTGTTTGTCTCCTTTGCCAAAATGAATATGGGTAAATCGGTATCCAAAGTTACGTTGTCTCGATGGATCTCGCAATTTATTCTTTTGGCTTATGAAAGTTCTGGTAGGCCCGTGCCTCAGGGAGTCTGTGCCCACTCTACCCGATCTATGTCTACCTCTGCTGCTTTTAGATCCAGAGTACCTTTAGATGATATTTGTTCAGCTGCCACTTGGGCCTCATCTCATACCTTTATCAACCATTATAAGCTGGATATTATCTCCAGAGGGAGAGCATCCTTTGGCTCTGCAGTGCTCCGGAACATCCTTCCATGATGGCCGCCCAAGATTCAGGTAGCTGGGGACTCTGTCCCACAGGTTGCTGCACAAATGAAGTTAACTACTTCAGATTAAGAAGTTATGTACTCACCATAACGTTCCATCTGAGTAGATAAACTTCATTTGTCAGCAACCATCCCCCCCTCCTTCCCCCTGACCTTCGATTATTCACTTTTGCTGTCTTCAGAGATGACATTTGAAATTGGTAAATCTGTAGCAGTTGCTGCTTGGGGGCAAACTTGATCTGAGGTCAGTCAGGGTTGGCAGGGGTTTATGGGTAGAGGGAGGAGCTAGGAGCTCGGATCTAAGCTGTTGAAAACTGCCGGCTCGGATCCGAAGTCAGAGCCGATACCCACAGATTGCTGACAAATGAAGTTTATATACTCAGATGGAACGTTATGGTGAGTACATAACTTCTTATTAACAAGGTAGGGCTCATAAAAGATGCTGACTCCATAAAAGTAGTTTTAAAAACCTTATGAGCACCTACCCATGGTAGTTAAATA
Organism: Protopterus annectens; assembly: GCF_019279795.1. Lineage (NCBI taxonomy): Eukaryota > Metazoa > Chordata > Ceratodontiformes > Protopteridae > Protopterus > Protopterus annectens. The sequence continues at coordinate 971,988,759 of NC_056725.1, read as the reverse complement.
TCCCATATCAAAAGATGCAGAGAAAGGAATCAAACGCATCATTTTTGTATTACTTCAGCTAGGAATAATTGCCCCCACTAGAAGTCCATGTAATACATCTATTTATAGGTTCATATGTTCATAGGTACAGACTAGGCTAACAGCAACTAGGAACTTTTTAAGACAAGAACATGCATCCCAAATTTCTGACAAGTTCTGGTATCTTTGATAAGTGTAAGCAGGGGCTTGAGAGATGAAACCTTTACAATCAGGGGCCTAAGAGATGAACCATTTATAGGCTGCCTATGTCCATTAGAGACATAGGTGCCAAACCAGGGATGAATTTCCTGTTCACCATCCAATTGTCCAAGTTACACTTGAAATGAGTTAGGGAGGAACTCTGCTTTACATGGATGGGGGCCCGTTCCAGAGATGTGGTAGTCTCTGGGATACATACCTGCCTCTTCAGCAGGTCCTATTTATATCACAGGCAATCACAGGCAAAGCTTTAGTCTTTTGAACTGCTAATTATGTGCTGTTTGTTTTGTTGATATGCAGGAGGTCCACCAGGGTGGGATCTGCAATACCTCGTATGTCAGGCATAGACGTCCTCTCAAGAGCCTGTAGGAGACAGAATATAGGGATAGGTCTTTGAGGTGGTCTGCATGGGACATGTTACTAATGCCCTGTATTCTTTTAATGAGGAACATCTATGGATTTTCCAATTATTGGATGCTCCCGGTTAGGTACATACAAAGGGTGCATTGTACTCAATGATTGGTCTGATGAATGCTAAATACAGTGGAACAATGGCCTCACTGAACCTCAATGCCATACCTTTGTTTACAAGCTGCACAACATAGAATAATTTCCTCACTACTGTAGACATGTGATGGTCAAAGACTAGATTACTATCTATGTATGTCCCCAAGTCCCTGACTACTGGGTCAATTCTTAGGGGTTTGTTCTCAATATGATAGTTAACAGGGGTGGAAGACTTTATGAGGGATACTATTATGCATTTCTTGGTAATTAATTTTAGTCCATGGCACTGACACAAGTTATTTGTCTGTGTCAGCCCTTTCTGGAGAAAATTAGTGTCAGTGGGGGATCTATGACTGGTCCTAATTCGCAATCATCAAATTTGGTCAGCCAGAGGCCCTTGACATTGGCCTTGACTTCAGAGAAGTAAATGCCAAAAAGGAGTGGTCCCAGGACTGATCCCTAAGGGACTCCACTTGTGATTGACCTCTTTCTAGAGGTGGATTCCCCAGTTCTAATTTCTTGGGTCCTGTCTGTGAGTCAGCTGACTATCCATCAGGTGACATAAGGGTTTAATCTAACCTCTTGAGTTTGTCAACAATGTCCAAGTGGGTTACAGTGTGAAATGCCTTGGTAAGGTCAAGGTAGACAGTGTGAGCCATTTTGACTGAATCCACTGTTTTGATGTCCTTCTCAAAGAAGTCCACCAGGATGAGTAGGCAAGACCTGCCCTTGAGGAAATCAAACTGGCTTAGGTCCAGTTTCTGGAGGTGTCCTATGCCATTATTGAACATTTCCATGATAATTCCTTCTATAGCTTTGCATATGAGACTAGTGAGACTTATGGGTCTGTAGTTTCCAGGGTCTGTAAATGGCTCACCATTGTGCAGAGGGATAACTGTTGCTGTTCTCTATTTATGAGGCATGAAGTTTGTTTGGAAGCTGTGGTTAAATGTAAATTCCAGATGGCCTGACAGGTCATGTTTCATGCTACTTAGAAGGCTTCCTGGGATATTGTCTGAGCCCATTGATCCAGTGTTCTTGGCGTTAGAGAGAGCCTTAAGGACCTATTCCCTAGTGATAGCAGGGGGAGTCATATATGATGGTATTTCCTGAGGGAAGGTTGAGGTGGAAGGGGTAAATTTAGAGGTGAATTTGTTTGTCACCAGGTTTGCTATATCTTCTAGCTCAGTATAGTTGGCTCCATTAACAATGAGGTCTGCAAACTGTGTATTGGCTTTGATGTTGAAGACATAGATAAAGAATGATTTGTGGTTGTTCTTGTCCTGGGAGGCCAAACTTGCCTCACATTTAGCTTTGGTAGACTTTATTTGTCCTCTGAGTTGTTTGTTTGGTATGATGAGAGTGCTTTTAACCTGCTGTGTGCTATACCTGCTAATTTTTGCCAAGATTTTCTTCCTTCTGTTATACAGCCTATTAATGCTGTGATTCTATCAGGGTGGCTTGTTTTCTGAGTTAGTTTTGTACTTCTTCCTGGTGGGTACAGCTGCCTCTATCTAGCTGTTAACATGCTTGTATAGGGTTTCTGTGAACAGTTTCACATAGTCAACAGTGTTCTCGATGTTTATGGGGGCTTGAAATTATGTCAGGTTATCACTTAGCAGTAAGAAGTTAGCCTTAGAGTTGTTCCTGATCATTCCAGTGTTAGCTGGGGTTTTGGATTTTATTTTTACTACAAAGGAGACCATTTTGTGCTCTGACTATACCAGACAAGACATTACACTAGGGGGTGTGCAGCACTCTCCCATATTATTGAGGCCAGATCCAGCATGTTTGCATGCCTGGTCAGTGTATTGATAATCTGGTCCAGATAGTTTGTGTTTCTAAAATCCAGGAATCTCTGTGCCTGAACTTTTGCTTTCATATATGATTCCCAGTTAATAATGGGGTAATGGAAGTTGCCCATGAATATAGTATTGGGTTGGATGGTGATTGTTTCCAATAAGCTTAAATACATGATGTTATGTGATCCGATCTCGCCTACATTCTGAATGATGGGTTCAGAGCCGATACCTCGGCTCCGACTCGGCACGCTTATGCTATAGAGCGAGGCCTCTTATTGGCTGAGCTTTCTTTATCCCAGGATGCACCACCACTAATCCCCCAGATCTCGTTTGCCGCTTACAGAGCTTGGACGTGGTCTCAACATTGGCTGGGCTAAGTACTATATTAATAGTATCTTTTCCTGTCAGAAATTTTCTTTTTTTCAACCCAAAAGCTGTTTTAACGGCTATTATTTGTGTATGAGTGTGTTTCTTGGTGATTTATTGATTTTTACTTAAAATTTCCTGTCAGAGAAGATTCCTTTCAGTCAGAGGGGCCTTCCCTGTTCTAACTACTTTATTGGTTGTGTGTGGGTCAAGTACCCATTTGAGTTAGAGGGTCTTGACCCTCCTTGCTTTCTTTCTTTTTTCTTACTGTGTAAAAAAAAAGGGGAAAAGTTTCTCTTTTCAGTATTTATATATTTTTTGGCATATTTGTTGTACCTGTGTCCTAAGCTGTTTAAAGTTTACTGTTGTTTCTGTTTTTACAACTATGTCTAAGGAACATAAACCATCCGGTTTTAAGAAGTGCACGAGGTGTGGGTTTAAAATGTCCATTACGGACGACCACTCCTCGTGCGTCTATTGTCTTGGCGCCAAACATCTCCAAGAATCCTGCAGTGTGTGCCATGCGTTTTCCTCTCGAGTCCTCCAGGAGAGGAAAAACAAATTAATCCTTAGAGGATTAATCAAGCCTTCTTTTGAGGAGGCTTTATCTTCCTCTCCTTCTTCTAAGAAGAGCGTCGGCTCCGACCAGTCAGTCGGAGCCGACGGCTAAGAAAGGCAAGCAGACTTCTCCATCGGCTCCACGGACTTCGGAGCCGAGGTCGGAACGGTCTGCCTCGATGCCTCCTACCTCAACCCCTCTGGTTTCGGAGCCGAGGTCTGGAGCATCGAGAGGCGGGTCATCCTCATCGGCTCCACTGATACTGGAGCCGATAAGGGTCATCGACTCAGACATTTCCCCCTCGGAGCCGAAGTCTTTATCGGAGCCGAGAGAAATTTTGGTGAAGGCTTCCTCGGAGCCGATAATAGTGGAATCCTTTCGGAGCCGGTCCCCAGGCCCTTCGGAGCCGATGGAGAAATCGGTTCGGGCCCGATCGGTATCCTCGAGATCTTCCAGGATGTCTGATTCGGACATCGACAGGGTACTCCTTCGACTCTTCCAGTCTCCGGTGTTCCAAAAGATGGTTTCAGCTCCAGCCCATTTGGCTTCGGAGCCGATGGTCCACTCCCTTACAGTTCTTCCTCCTCCAACAGCTTCGGCACCGTTGGAGCGGGTGTTGGTGGAACCAGTGGAGGTGTTAGGGTCAGACCCGACCCTTGCTCCGACTCCGGCTCCTGGGTCGGAGTTCAGTGCACGGACTTCTTCCTTCGGCCCTAGGGGAGAGGCTTCGGGATTGATGCCTTCGGTCCCAAGTCTTCCTCTTGGTGCGTCGGCGGGAGTACCGTCTACTGTCGTGGCCACGGAGGGGGGACCTTCCCAGGATTCTGGTGGTCCCGCCTTCAGGGCTATAAGGAGTGCTCTAGCCAAATCTTCTTTTGCCACCTCCACAGTTTCCCCGGCTCCTTCCCTACTCTTGGAGACTGGGTCATTGGCAGTTCCCCTGTCAGCAGACAGCGGAGCCCCTGGGCCTTAGGTTACCCCCGCTGGGGTTTCTCCCCCTCCTGGAGGTCCTTCTGAAGCCTCTTTGGATGAACCTCCCAGGAAGAAAACATGCAAGAGGAAGCACGTTGACTCCCCTGACGAGTCTTTGACATCTGACACCGATCTCGATGATGCAGAGGGGTCCCCCAAGTCGTCCTCGGATGATGTCTCCTTTGCAGACATCCTTGAAGCCCTAAAACAACGAGGCGGCTGGCAGTCCAAACCTCCCTCTGCTGATGAGTCGGTGTTCCTGAAGGCCTTCGGGGCTCAGCCCTCCACCTCCTGGGTGTCTCCGCCCTTCGACGAGCTCTTGGATTTGATCTGTCGAAGGGCGTGGGAACACCCGGACTCTGTGGAACCAGTGCCTGCTCGTCCAAACAAATTTCTTTCAGCACCCCCAGATAGAGAGTTCCTCACGAAAGGTGTGGCTGTGGATGCTATGGTGGTGGCATCTGCTACACAGCAGGATGTAGCAGAGGCTTCTACGTCCATCCATCCTCCTAATAAGGAGTCTAGGAGCATGGATCGGTACGGCAAGTGCACCCTTAGTTCAGTGGCCTTTACTTTGAGGTCTCTGAACTACCTAACGCACTTTACGAGATTCCAGAGGGATCTGATTAAGGAGCTATCCGATACCCTCTTAGGTAACCTGCCTGAGGAGCTGGCCCAGACAGTTGGATCTCAGCTGGCTACGATGTCATCCATCTCAAACTCGTCCATGAGGCTCATCTCGTATGCGGCCGAGGGGGCGAGTAGAGCGGCAGCTACAGGCATTGCGCTACGGAGGCAAGCCTGGCTTCGCCTGTGTCATTTTGCGGAGGCCTTCAAGTCTTCATTCCGACGCCCATTTGATGGGTCCTCCCTGTTTGGGCCCAAGGTGAAAGACACACTTACCCGCTGTGAACAGGAGGGTAAGACTCTGACTGCCGTAGGGGCACGATTTTCCACTCCCTTTCGGCCTTATTCCAAGGCTAAAGAGGAGGGAAGATGTGGTTCCGGAGATCGCAGAAGTCTTACTCCTCTCAGCAGGAAGGTTCCCCCTCCAGAGGCAGAGGAGGGGGAAATTCATCAGGAAGATGCCGTCCCAGAGGCGGCAGAGGCCCCCGCAACACTGGAGACCGCGAGTCCTTTCGTGGCTCCTCAACTTTTCATAGTCCCTGAGGGATTGCCCGGCTGTGCTGCTCCGGAGCCAGTCGGGGTCGTTTTTCGAAGCACCTAAAGGCCTGGGAAAGGATCACTCAGGACCGATGGGTGCTTCGAATTATCGCCGGAGGTTACACCATCCCATTCTGTTGTCCCCCCCCCCTCAGTCCAAAAGAATCCCGGACCCGCCACCCAGTCAACGGGATACCGCAGCCATAGAAATTTCAAAACTGCTGCAAAAAGGAGCCATCCAACCGGTCCCCGCAGACCAGATTGGATTAGGGACTTACTCAAGATTCTTTTTAGTGCCAAAAAAGACCGGGGACTTGAGGCCCATTTTGGACCTAAGCAACCTAAACCGTTCAGTCAAGAAGTCCAAGTTCCGAATGGTCACTTTACAAACCATTTTCCCGTTGTTGGAGAAAGGTGTTTGGATGTGCTCCATAGACCTCAAGGACGTGTATTACCATATCAAAATACATCAAACATCCAGGAGACACTTGCGCTTCAGCCTAGGAAGCAGTCATTTTCAGTTTCGTGCGCTGCCCTTTGGTCTCACCACAGCCCCCAGGGTGTTCACCAAATGCTTGGCAGTAGTGACTGCTCACTTGAGGAGTCTGGGATTCCAGGTGTTTCCGTACCTAGACGACTGGCTTCTAACTGCCACCTCAAAGCATCTACTTCTACAGAGCCTGCAGACCACAACATCACTGGGCAATTCCCTAGGAATCACCTTCAATTGGCCAAAGTCTGTGTTACGGCCATCTCAAAGGATAAAATTCATAGGGGCAGAGATAGATTCAAACCAGATGCGGGTCTATCTACCTGCAGACAGAATTCAGATCATACAAAGTCAGGTTCGAGCCCTACTCCCCAAGTCCAAAGCCCCAGCCAGAATGGTCTTGCAACTATTGGGATCGATGTCTGCCACAGTTCTGCTAGTTCCCTTGGCAAGATTACACATGAGAATCCTCCAGTGGCTTCTCTCAACTCAATGGTCCTTTCAGGAACTCCTCTCAATCATCTAATATGGATCACAGAATCTTGCAGACGAGACCTTCGCTGGTGGCTAGTGTCTTCCAATTTGGATCAGGGACGACCCTTTGCTCTTCCTCCTCCGGCAGCCACGTTGACCACGGACGCCTCCCAGATGGGGTGGGGGGGGGCATTCCCTGGGCAGGTCAGTCCAGGGCAAATGGCATCCGGAAGAGACCTCTCCCCACATCAACATCCTAGAGATGAGAGCAGTACTCCTGTCCCTTCAAGCCCTTCACTGTTACCTCCCTCAGGGTGTAATTGCTGTTCACACGGACAACATGTCAGTTGTCTGGTACCTGAACAAGCAGGGAGGGACCAGATCCTATCCTCTTTGCAGAGAAGCGATGAGGGTCTGGGAATGGGCAATCTCAACCAATCGCTTGCTAGTGGCAACTCACATACCGGGCAAATCCAATGTCGTAGCCGACAGGTTGAGCAGGACCATTCTCTCTCCTCACGAGTGGTCTCTGAATATAACTATTACAAGACAGATTTTCAGCGAATGGGGAGTTCCTTGTTGCGACCTCTTCACGACTCCTCTGAATGCGAAGTGCAAGGATTTTTTCTCCCTATCCCCGGCTCCGGAAGAGCCCTATGGACGCGTTAGTCCATCCTTGGCCCACCGGCCTGCTTTATGCCTTCCCTCCAGTTCCGCTACTACCCAAGGTAATTCAGAAGGCTTCTCTCTTAGGGAGCAAGATGATCTTAATTGCTCCTTACTGGCCTCGTCAAGTCTGGTTTCCCTATCTTCGGAAACATGCTCTGGAAGGTCCATGGTTCCTGGAGCAGATCCCAGACCTACTGACTCATCAGTCGGGACTACTACACCAGTCCCTACACACATTAAGATTGACGGCCTGGCTCCTCCTCTTCCAACCATAGTCAGGAGACATGCACTAGACCCAGAGGTAGTGTGCATATTGTCTTCAGCCCACAAGTCGACTACGAAGAAACTTTATTCTAGCAAATGGAAAAGATTTGCTATATGGGCTCAACTCCGGGCCTGGACCCCATTTCAACTCCCGTAGCAGAAGTACTCAAGTTCCTAACCTCTCTTTTCAACCAAGGCTCTTCTGTTTCTACCATCAAAGTACAATTGGCAGCAATTTCTAACTTTCATGAATCCATAGACCCACCTTTAATGAGCAACAGGTTGTGTACGACCTTCTTGAAAGGTGCTGCTCTATTAAGACCTCCAGTTTCTCATCCTGCACCTCCATGGGATCTGGATATAGTATTACGTGCCTTAACTTCTTCCCCCTTTGAACCAGCAGCTACCTGTGATTTAAAGTTTCTATCATGGAAGACAGCTTTCCTAGTGGCAATTACTTCAGCCAGAAGGGTTTCAGAACTTCAAGCTTTGTCAGTAAAACCTCCGTACTTGGTTTTTCATCCAGACAGAGTTTCCCTCAGACCGAATCCTTCTTTTGTTCCTAAAGTCTGCTCTACTTTATGCTTACAACAGTCATTAGAGCTCCCAGTGTTTTTCCCAAAATACTCCAATGAAGCGGAATTTATTTTCCACACACTAGATGTCCATAGGCAGTTACATTTTTATTTGGATAGGACCAAACAGTCAAGGAATACAGATCAGTTGTTTGTGTCCTTTGCAGAAAACAAATTGGGCAACGCAGTCACAAAGGTCACTATTGCCAAATGGATCAGGGACTGTATTACTCAAGCTTATATTTTTTCTAACGAGGAGCTTTCCACCCCTGTCAAGGCTCATTCTACAAGGGCTATGGCTACTTCGGTAGCATTTCATTCTAAGCTTGCTATTGGTGACATTTGTGCTGCGGCTACATGGTCTTCCCCGCATACTTTCATTTCTCACTACAAATTAGATGTGGCATCTAGAGGACGAGCTTCATTTGGTTCCACAGTGCTCAGGAGTGTTTTCCAATGAGCCACCCGGGATTTAGGTGCTAGGGACGCTGTCCCATCATTCAGAATGTAGGCGAGATCGGATCACATAACATCTTTTAGTTATGTACTCACCATAACTTCAGATGTTTGGGATCCATCTCGCCTACATTCCTAATAACCCACCCTCCTTCCCCCTTCCTTGGAGATCAGAGGATATCAGAAGGTCCGAATCCTGTTGTTTCATCTTGAAACATATAACAATGTTATATAAACAAGCTGTGCATGTGTGCAAGAATGCGGACAAACAAGATCTGGGGGATTAGTGGTGGTGCATCCTGGGATAAAGAAAGCTCAGCCAATAAGAGGCCTCGCTCTATAGCATAAGCGTGCCGAGTCGGAGCCGAGGTATCGGCTCCGAACCCATCATTCAGAATGTAGGCGAGATGGATCCCAAACATCTGAAGTTATGGTGAGTACATAACTAAAAGTTATAGGTTTCCTGGGTCCTAGAGAGGGACCTATAGCTTCCAAGGAAGTGGTATGAGATTTTGCCTATGGCGATTTGAGCATGGAGAAGATCAAGTGCATTGTCCTGTTTGACCAGCCTTGGGGTATATTTATTTCTGATGTAAGTCGAGACACGGCCACCTTTAGTCCCTATCTGTGCAGTAGTTAGTCTAAATGTGTTGAAGGCATTATAGCTTTGCACTACCGGTGTACTTTTCATAGCTTTAAACCACGTCTGAGTGACCGCACAGATGTCAGCATTCTCTATGGTGAGGAGAGGTAATATGGAGTAGAGTTTCTTGTTTAGACACCTAGCATTGAGCAGTAACACCTTTAGATTTTCTTGGTGTGATTTGCTATGTCGGAAGGTACTTTCAGACTGGCATTGCCTAAAAAGGGAACCATGGGGGAGGACTATATTTTAGCTAATATTCAAAAGCTTAGAGGGGAGGCTATCCCTGACAAAGCAACGTGGTCTGTTGACCATCTCTTTCCATGCTTCCATTTTGCCAGTTAAGAAACCAGACAAGTACACCTATGGGTTCGTACAAGATATAAGAGCAGTTAATGCTGGATTAGTATTAACTTTTCCTGTAGTGCTCAATCCTGCTAAAATATCGAGTTCTATCCCCCCGACAGCTATCACCTTTCCAGTGATAGCTTTCCTCATCTTTCTTTTCCATTCCTGTACATCCAGACAACCAGTATTTGATCGCCTTTACATACAAAGGGCAACAATGTACTTCAACAAGATTATCTCAAGGACATGTAGAATCACCTACTCTTTTTTTCACAGAAATGAAGAGACAAGATAAAATTCAATTCCCATGTATGTCACCTTAAAACAGTATGTAAATGATTTAGCTTCTGAGTCTCACTTTCATTGTAAACAAGATTCTATTTGCCTTTTAACAAAAGTAGTAGAATTAGGATTTAAGGTTAACAAGCCAAAATTGCAGTTGTAGAAATCACATGTACAATATTTAGAACATCTTATTTCAGAAGGCTCTTTACAAATTTTACCTTTAGGTATTTCTACTTTTCAAACTGCACCATAACTTATAATGTTAAAATAGCTGCAGGCCTTTCTGGGGCTAGTAGGTTACTGCTTACAGTGGACATCTTATTATGCAGAAGTAGTAAAAACATTGATAGGAAAGAAAGATACCCCTGCACCCTTGCCCTTGCAGTAAAATCATTAACAAGCTTTTGTCCATCTAAAGACTTTACTTTCTATCCCTCCTGCTTTTGGATTGCCTGATTATTCAGAGAGATTTTTCTTATTCTGTTGTGAAAGAAATAAGTGGGCATTATGATTACTAGCTCAAGATAAAAATGATGTCTTTTAGACAAATTACTTATCTTAGTAGGAATCTTAATCCTGTAGATCCAGCCCTCCCCCCACTGCGTTTGGACAGTGTCCACGATGGCCCTCTTAGTAGAAATGGCGGCTGCCTTAACTCTCAGACACAATAATTTTGTGGCAGTTCTGCATTCTGTGGAAGCACTGTTACTGAAAACTAGAATATTTATCTGCTACATGATTGTCTAAATATGAATTGTCCTTACATAACCTTTCTTTACAGATTATTAGCTCTCCACCTCAAAACCCTGCTTATTTAATTCCTACAGCAGATAAAGGAGAAACACATGATTGTGTTTCTGTAGTTAACCATGTGCTTCTTCCAAGGTCATATCTGAAAGATACCTAGTTACCAAGTTCATACCTCTCAACTATACAGTTTTTCGCAGAATGTCCAGATTTTTGCCTCATATTTTTGGTGTGCTCCTCCTAAAATCTGTACTTTTCTGGCAAATAGCTGAGGATTGAAGTCATTAAATAATGACAAACATTTGAGTTTAAGACTACACATCCTTCATAAAATTCATGCTAATGCAAAACCTATTATTCTATCAACTTTCTAAGTTTGTAAGACCAATATTTAAAATCTGTCCCTGTTTGTCCCCCCATCATTTTAGGCTTTGTCCAGATTTTTTGCTCTAACAGGTTGAGATGTATGACCAAGTTCCATATTACTTTTATTTGTCAAGGAGTCCTATGTTTGAAGGGAAGACAGCACATTAGTAGCAGCATTTTCTGTGTCCCCACAAAATAAAGAATTGATGAAAGGGCAACTCAACAGAAATGTGTCTGCTCAAGTAGCCAAACCTGTAGGCATTACTGAAGCATGTAAATTAGCAAAGGACAAAACTGTAATGATTTTTATGGACTCACATTATGCCTATGGGGAAATTTATGATTTTGGGGCACTTTGAAGAGAAAGAGGGTACCTAACATCAGTAGGAATTGTTATTAAAAACTCTGTTTTTGTTCATAAACTATTTAATGCACTTTTATCAGCAAATGAGGTAGTGGTGGTTAAATGTGCCATACACAAGACTGATGAGTCATATATTTCAAAAGGCAATAGTTTTCCCAATATGGTGGCCAGACAAGCTGTATTGTCTTATCCCGTTTGGGCTTCATTTTTGCAGCAAATACATTAAACTAATGTGCCTGCTTCTTTATTGGAAGTGGTGTCTTTTCAAGATCAGACTGATGACTCTGAAAGGGTAAGGTGGATGCATGATGGCTGCAGCCGCTCTCTGGATTCATTGTGGTACCACCTGGACAGGAGGGTGGTAGCCCCTCATTCTTTTATAGTTCAATTGGTTTCCAAAAAGTTTGTGCCTATCATTTGCCTTTTCATTTAGGAAAAAATGCATTAATGAAGCAAATTTTGATTGATCTGCATGCCCCTTAAATTTAATAAGTTATTCGGCATTTTATTAATAGATGTTTTGTTTGCTTAGAGTACAATGTGTCAAAAGCCATAGGAATGTTTTTGTTCCATACAGTGGGATTTCACTGAACTTCCACAGATACCAAATTTTAGATATGTCTTGATGATAGTTGATGTTTTTTGGATGGGTATGATGCATCTACTGTTGCCAAAAAGTTGTTATTGGAACCGATACCCAGATTTGGTGTTCCTCGTTGCATCCAGTCAGACAGAGGTACACATTTTACAAGTCAAGTGAGATGACAAATAAGTAAAAACATAAATGTACAATATAATTTCACACACAGACTCCATGCTTCAGGAATTGTTGAGAGGATGAACCAAACAGTAAAAGTCAGACATGCAAAATTGTTTGAAGAGACTGGTCAAAAAAGGCCAGAGGCTTTGCCATTAGTTCTATTTAGTGTACGCCATGCAGTTAGCAATAACAGAAACATTTCCCCTTATGAAATTCTCATAGACAAACCTATGAGAATGCCCACAACACCCCAGCCTAGAAATTTGGAGTTACAAAATGTTGATGAATCTGTTTTTCTTTTTTTCAAGTGTCTTCTTTCTTCCCATGCAGTACCTGCATAAAAAGGTATGTGAGGCTCAAAAGCATCCCAGTCCAGCCTTTCAACATGACCTACAACCTAAAGATACCATTTTTTTAACTTGCTGCAGAAAACATTTGCTTCTACCATGATGGAGAGGACCCTTCCTGGTTTTAATTCCAGACACTACTGCCATCAGATCAGATATGAAGGACGGCCCACTTAGATTCATATGTCACACGTCAAGAAAGTCCTCAGTAGTGATGAGTATCAATGAGAAACCATCAACGTCATTCCTTTCACTGAAGACAAGCAGATGAAGGAGAACCACACGACTGTGTTTTTGTAGTTAACCATGTGCTTCCTCCTTGGTCAGATTTGAAAGATACCTAATTGCCAAATTCTGAGTTTTATTTGTCAAGAACTCCTATGTTTGAAGGAAGATGGCACATTAGAGGCAGCATTTTGAGTAGGTCATATCCACACATCCTAGAAGCAAAACATACCATCTCTATGGCTCCTGCTAATATATCAGTTTGCCTTCTTGTTATTACTAAACATAACCTTACTGAACCCCTTTTTACACTATTCATCATCAGATCTCCATGGGGGTATCTACTGTAGGTCTAGAGAACAGACATTGTGGTGCCCTCCACAAGCAAAATCCTGTCAATGACCCTGGGAACTAAACACTAATTAGACTTCTCTGTATTATTTGTAAGGTCATAAAACAAATTATAGTTTAGTTCATAAATAATGACATTAGCAACCTGCAATCCCTTGACCCAGGTCAGCTTGGCTTTGCTAAATCTAGATCCTGTCTACCTAACCTTAGAGAGTTCTTTGAAAAGGTTAGTGATGCACTGAACAAAAGCCAATATGCCCACACTGCCATTCTGGCTCTGGATAAGCTTTCAGATATATATTCCTCACTCTTACGTAACTGACAAGCTCGCCTACCTACATATTCATATTTACATAACCTGTTGTACATCCATTTTGCTCTCTGATAGAGCCTGCATTGTTTGGTTTGTTAGTATTTCACTCTCTAGAAGATTTAATAGCAGTGGTATTTCCCAGTGCTCCGTGCAGGGCGCCATCCTCTTTGGTATCTAGTTTTTTTTAATATCCCAGCAGTCATTAGAGGTCTTTAGCTAACCAAGCTTGCTGAAGACTGCAATCTAAGTGCTGTTGTTAACTCTCCTGCTGACACCTACATCCAAAAACATGGACTAGACCATAACATTACTTGGTGTATTAACTAAGGGCTCAAATATAATGTAAATTTACATGACACCCCCTAGAGGTTGAATGAACAACAAGCATTCCTTTAATAATCATGTATCAGCCATAGTTACAAAATCATTTTACCTTACTTAATTACAAAAGGCATAACTTTTGGAACTAAAGAAATTTTACTGCCCCTCTATTCATCCCGTAACAGACCTGAAACTGAATACAATGCCCCCGTTGGCACATACCTTTCCAAACACTTTCCCAATTAGAAAGGCCACAACACTTCCTGACCAAGACAATTTTAAGTATGACCTCCCTAATCTATAAAGACAGACTAATGGTCCTATCAGTTTCCTCTTTTTCCTACAGGCTTCTTCACGGAGACCTTTATTTGTTTTTCAGGGCTATTGAAGACCAGATCCTGTTTGACCGCCTTCAGCTTAAAAAAAAAAAAAAAAACACCACCACCACCAATACAAGCTGTAAGGATTTACATCTTCATTAAAGTATAAACAGAACCTGTTGGAGTGATACCTATCTTCCCAGTCCGTGGAATAAACTTCCACAATCCAACAAACACTGGAGATCCCTTGTCCTCTTTTAAACTAGCTTCAGTGAAGGTAGACAGGTCCTTACAGACATGGGAAAAAACCTGCTGGGATTGCTTTGGAAAGGATTTAGTTACTCAGTTTGATCACATGCCTGGGAAGAACTTACAAACCTAAGATAACCTCCCTAAACTTCTTCACATTCTACCATGGAAAAAGTATGATCACTCATGGCTGCCTTCCTGGAAAAGATTATAGACAAAATGTTTACTACCTGGTACTCCCTATAAAGTGACATTGCTTTACTGTAGCACTTTCCTTATGCTCTCACAGAATCATACATTATCTCACTCTAGTTTTTTTATAATGGGAATATCACCTGGAATGGTTAGTCTGGGAATATCGCTTGGAATGGTTAGTCTGGGAATATCACCTGGAATAGTTAGTCGGCATCAGCTTAGACCAACACAGTATAGACTGTCATCGTTCAGCTAAAGAATACCAATGTACTCTACCTGCTTTACTTTTCACCTACCCAGCTATTGCAATAGATAAATAGGGAGCATTTCACTTCACCTTTCCCATCGCACAGACTCCAGACAGCAACCCTGTACACTAGCTGTTGCAATAGTCACCAATCAAACACTTCTCTTTTCCAAACACTATCTCTTTATGCCTTTCACCCTTCAAGGCATGACTCCATTCAAAACAGCCCCATATAATAGGTATTTCTGAAACATGGGTAGAAGACAACTTCTGCCACTCATATGTCATTAAATCAATTTGCAGCTTATTTTGTGATAAGAAACCAGGAAAAAGAAAGGAAGAAGGTACATCCCTACTAACTAACAAAAAATGTATGCCCAGAAATTTTTGGACTTCATCAATACACACTGTCTGGACCAATCCGTCTGCCTGCAACCAGGGACAATAAAATTCTAGACTTGGTACATACCAATACAGGGACAGTTGTGCTCCCTACCAATTGTACCTACTTCCCTTGACAAATTGGACCATAAGTCACTTTCACCTTCAGACTGAAGCCAGAAGCATACCTCAATACTTCAGTATTTAGAGATTATGTCAAGGTTAGTCTGCTGAAACTTAGTAATGACCTGGCTAAATTCAACATCCCATACCAACTCAATGACTTCACTGCTTGTGGGGAATCCTTTACTGCCATATTCTATGTACAGATGAATAGCTGACTTGATACATCTGTTCCATCCAAAGTTAATATAATGCCATATTAAAAAATAAACCCCTGTGGTGGAACCCAAATATAAACAGGATCTGTAATAAAATAAAAAAAACTCATTGCACATAAAAATACATGTAACTCTCAAGGTGCATAAAAGGATTTGCTAAGCCTAATAGGGAACTCCAGACCCTGACCAAATCAATCAAAGACAGATGTGAGTTAAAACTGCCACCCAAGCAAAGTACAGCCACAAAGCCTTTTTAACTATGATAGAAACATTAGAAACAATTTCCAGCACTGTGCATAGCTAATATGATATCACATAATCAGACTCAAAGGATATAGCCAATCTACTAACAGATAAATTTATCTTCATCTTCAGCCCCTCTCCCCGTCTACTTTCCAGATCTCACACTGCATCTATGCCCCCTCCTCAAATTTCCCATGAGGAAGTCCTGAAGGTACTATCCAGGACCAAGAAAACTGCTTCTATAGGACCAGATAATGTATCGGTCTGCTTACAGGTCAGCCTGAAACAGGCTGATAAGGGGGGTAATTGGGTAATCATGAGTAAAGGTGATTATGAAAACATGTTAAACGATTTAATTCTTGTGCAAGATGATTATGTAGAATTGATGAATAATCCCCTTGCCAGGTTTAATGATGAGTTGTTTGAAATTCTGGAAAAGGACGAGAGTTTGAGTTTCCTGAGTAATAAGGATGTTAAAAGATTTTTCATTAAGGATCCTAAGGATCCTAAATTTCATGCCCTGCCTAAAATTCATAAAAATTTAAGATCACCCCCTGGTAGGCCCATTGTATCTATGTTAGGTTCGTATTTGGAAAATGTGGGTGTATTTTTAGATTTTCATTTGAAAAAATATCTGACAAGAGTACCAGCGCACATTAAAAATACAGGGGTTTATGTGAGGGGCTCAAAAGAATTGAATGGCAGGCCAATTACTACTGGGCTACAGCAGATATTTGTGCATTGTACACTAATATTGATACAAGAAGGGGTTTGGAGGCCTTAGGTAGAATGATGGGTGAGGGTCCTCAGACATCATTTCTGTTGTTGCTGTTGGAATTTTGTCTAACCCACAATTATTTTAAAGTGGGTAAGAAATTCTTTTTACAAAAAAGAGGCACTGCTATGGGGGCAGCTTTTGCCTCCTCATATGCAGTGATATACATGGGAGATTTTGAGTAGCAATTTTTATATCCCAACAAGTTTTTTGTTAAAAATGTAGTATATTATGGTAGATTTATTGATGATTTATTTTTTGTTTGTAAAGGGGGAGTTTAATGCTTTTTTGAGGTTCATGGAAGAGTTGAATTGTCCAGAACATGGTTTGAGGTTTACCCACCAGGTTAATTCCAACAGTATTGCTTATTTAGATGTGGAATTATATGTGGATAAGTATAATAAGGTACAATTTAAACCTCATAGAAAATCTACTTCAGCGAGCACCTTTTTACATGCAGAAAGTATGCACCCTCCCCATCTGATTAGGGCTTTACCCCAGGGTGAGATGAAACGGATTCTTCGGAATACTTCCAAAGAATCTTTAAAACAAGGTTTTTTAGATGAAACTGTAGACAGATTAAGGGCCAGGGGCTACCCAGAGGAGCAGTTACTCACCGCTCAGAAAAACACTCTTGGTGAGATTTCAAATAGGAAGCAAGGTTCCTACTACTGAAGGAAAGGTTTTGATGAGAATGTGGGGGTAAAGGAAAAAAAAAATCTTTGTAACTACATTTTCAGAATTTTCTTATGTGATGGAAAATGTTAGAACATTTTGGTATATGGTGAAGGAAGATGGTAATGTGGGTAACTGTTTTCCTGCCCATGTGTCTTTTTCCTATGAAAGGTATAGCAATTAAAAAAGAAATACTGAATGTAAAATGTGTGAGCACAATGAAGTTGGGGAAGTTGGGTATGCGATCGTGTGAGAATTGTATAATTTGTAGAAGAGAAAAAAGTCTGGATGGATGGAAAATCAATGGAAAATTATATAGAGCCAAAGAGATATTTCACTGTAATTCACAGGATGTAGTTTACATTATAGCTTGTGATTGTGAAAGAACAAAATGGCATATTGGGCAAACCAAAAGAAGGGTGAAAGTAAGAATTATGGAACATCTAGGTGACATCATGAATAAAAACTGCCTGAGTCCAGTAGCAGAACATTTTGTGTCTATTCATGGGGGTTATTGTCAAAGTTTATTTTTCAGTGTGTTAGCAAGTCCATCTATGGAACATGGGGGAAGTTTTAAAAATGAGTTGGGTAAAGTGGAATGTAGGTTTATTATTAACTACAGGACACTCCAACCTAGTGGAATGAATATTGATAGTAACTTAAGTTTATAATATAACTTTTTAATATTTAACCATGGGACAGGAAGTATATTTATGTATTGTTTGCTTGAATAGTTATGTTTAACTTTATTTTCTGTCTCAGGTTATTTATTTATTTATTTATTTACTTATTCATACCTCATTTATATGGTGTTTAAATGTATCACTTTTGTTACATTAGAATTTTATAAAAAATGTTTTATCAAAAGTTGTAAAGGAAAATGTTGCAAGATTGGAATGTCTTTATGGGGGTTTTCAACAAATTTTTAACACTATTTTGGGAATTAAAAATACTGTTGAATGGTTGTACTGCATTGCTTATTGAATAATTGATTTATTGATTAATTAGAGATGATTAACTTTTGTGTATCTAAGTTGGGACATTGTGGAGTTAGAGTATTCCTTTGAAGGCGAAATGGCGAGGTACCAGAAGAATAAAAGATTGTGAAAAAATTCTACCCTGCCTGTTGGTTTTTTGAAGCTGAGCTGTGCTGAGTTCCTGTTAGTGTGTTTTTTCAGCCTGAAACAGGACCTGTCAAGCCACCTACAGAGGATATTCATTGTTAGCCTCCAAACAATCCTTTGTTGGATAAATGGCGGAAAATAGCTTTTAACCCCTTTCACAAAACTGGGCCATCAACAGACCCAGGAAATTACAGCTCCATATAAGTCTGACCAGCCTCATTTGTAAGGTTATGGAAAGGAGCATTATGGAATTAATAACTAAGGAGACAGGTAATCTACAAAATCTCAACCCAAGCCAGTTCAGATTTTTTAAGGGCAGATCCTGATTACTTAAACTGGTTGACTTCCTTGAGAAGGTTACTGAATCAATGGATGAGAGTAAATCAGTAAACACTGCATATCTAGATTTTCCTAAGGTTTTCAACACCATCCCACACTCAGGTACCATAGATAAACTATCACAGACAAATGAAAATCCCTATGTAACTCACTGGATATCAAATTGTCTCACAAATATAACCCAGGAAATGAAGGTGGGCTTCCCTACCTTGTCCAAAAGACCTGTCACTAATGGTATACCCCATGCCTCAGTCTTTGGGCCACTCTTCTTTGGCATTTCCTTCCTGGAGATCAAAGCTACTGTTTGCAGGTAACTGTAAACTTGGTACCATCATAAATTCTCCAGAGAACACCAATATCCTCCAAGACGGCCTTTCCCAAACAAATAGCATCAAAACCAAGGACTAAAACTGAATGCCACAAAATGTATAATAGTATTATCCAGCAAGCAAAATGTCCGTTATAACTATCACACTGACAACACACCCCTGAAAACTGATCCAGTAGATCGAGACCTGAGAACTTATGTAGATAATGAAGTGCCTCCAATCACCATGTATCCACTTTTGTAAGAAACTGCTTTTCCATTCCACAGCTTATTACTAATAGTATGGCATCCAGCTCCAGGAATGTAATCATTCCACAGTATTCTGCACTCATCAGAGCAGTCTTTTGAGTATAATTTCCCCTTTGGTATGTACCTGTCCAAATATCTGACATAACTTGAATGTCTATAATGCTTTCTTATTAAGACAAAAAATGGCCTAAAATCATAAAAACTATGCAGACCATCTCAAAGCCTTGTCCCTCTTCTCACCTACAAACCGTCAACTGACCATAAGCTATCAGATCTACTTCTCATTCACAAGTCCAGTGAGGGCACTAACACTCACTCAAAAGATCTAAATCTCTTTTGCAACATAATAGAACATGCTGGAGGGATAGATATGTACCACAGAGAATGCATCTTCTTTGGAATCTTCTTCCTCTCCACATAAAGTAAGGTACTTCCTTACACTATTCAGATGTAATCTGGATGAATGGATGGATAGCCACATGAATCTGTTCTGTTATTGCATGAATAGGGGTAGGATATAAAATTTCTGTTCCTCTCTGTGTTATTCATGCTTAAAATATAAGGACTAAAACTATTAAAGGTCCTCAAGGATCAATAGGTTAGAAAGTACCTATAAACCTGTAACACTCTCATAGATAGTATTCAGGTGACAAATTCAATCACTATTAAATGCAAGGATCCAGACTGGACTTTTACCCACCTTGTGCTATGCAGACATATTTACTTACACATAGGCAATGTCTATATCCCATCACCTTCTTTAACTGTCTACAACAATTCCTCCTATGTGCCGTATAGGTGTCCCAAAAATACTATTATACCAGGAGACTTTATTATTGAAACTGCAGTCTAACAGTTTTTGACATCCCATAGTCTTGCACAAACAGTGCAACAACCTCCAAGACCACATCAACTAACAGGTAAGGATGCAAAATTATATTTATCCGAACGTTAAAAAAAGATGTCTACAAGTAACCACCCTTCCAAGTAATCTGCGTGACTACTGCCATGTACTTTCCACACTATCATTTAAATCACACACAAAAACTGCTTAGCTAGTAGCATGTAGACCCATCTCCAAAGCCAACCAAGAAGCACTAAATACACAAGTTTACAATACAGACTGGATACCTCTGCATTCAAGTACTGATCAAAGTTATGTCTTGAATGATCTTATTACCTCACTTGAATCAGTAAATCACAGAACATCCACCAGAACTGCCACAAACACTGTCAACACTGTCAAGGCAAATTACTTCAAGAACAGACAGAGAGCTTTAAGGTCCTCCCAAAACAATTCTGAAATGAAATAAAACTACCAACTGACACTCTCAAAACATCTCTAAGTATAGCCCAATTTTCTACTTTAAGGAAGTAACAGTGAAAAAAAATAAAAGAAGTACTAAATAAACTAAACATAAACATCAGAGCCAAAAATTGAAAAAAAAACTGAATGCTGCTTTCCCTAGAGTTACATCCCAATCCATCACAGAACCACTTGCTCATATTTAATGTATCATTATTGACTGGTGTTTCCCATCTCCTTCAAACATGCAGTCATGATCCCTCTTCCACAGGTTTCTCCCCCAAAGAAAGCAAATATTATTTACCTATTACTAATAACCAAATGCTTGAAAAAGTCTTTACAGACAACTCTTTGAGCATATAAATATATAAATAAATATGTATGGCTTACAATGTGATATGCAACATGGGCTCCACAATTCTTTTAGCACCATAACAGCTTTATACAATATGAATATATAAATGGAAGTTTAATAACTGGTGGTCTCATTGTTGACATGACAAGGGCCTTCAAAACTGTAGACCACCATCTCCTTCTTAACAAACCATACAAATGTAACTTTGGGACTAATATTCTACAATGGTTTCAAACCTATTTACAGAACAGAATGATCCTGGTATATGCCAGCAACAACATGACTGAATCTGGTTCATTCAGTACTGGTGTCCTTCAAGTGTCTGTTCTAGGCACCTTTCTATTTTCTGTTAGACTTAATCTCTGAGCTTATAGATCTGAAGAAAATTATGTACAGAGATATACATTTACTTCTTGAAGCCAGCAAATCTGCTGATGATCTCCAACAGAAGATGCTGATCACTTTTACCACTCTCTGCAACTGAACCTACAACAACAAACTCATAGTGAACCCACACAATTCTACCATAATGGTGTTTGCAACAAGCCAAAAATTAATAGGTCTTCTTCTGCTGTTAACAAAAGATAATAATAATATTATACTCCCAAATGTTGCTCAGCAAAGATATCGGAGTCTGACAACATACCCAACTTTATCCTTTCACATTCATGCAGACAGAGGTGTCAGCAAACCACTATCCCAACTGAAGCTATGCTATAACATCTACCATCTCCTTTCTTCCAGTATCTTTATGCCTTATCCAGAAATGTCCTTATCCAGAAACATGATTACAGCCTGCCACTAATAGCAATGCATTCCAGCTTCAACACCCACAGGCCTCAGATGGCTGAAAATAAAATATGCAGATTTGTCCTACTTGCAGATAGCAGTACACATCAGGACCACCCCTTGAAAGGCCTCAGATGGTTACCTGTAAATAGCAGAGCTACACTTTTACTTGACTCCCTCCTTTATAAAATAATCCCACAAGGTCATTGTCCTCCCCTTAAAACAAAACTCATTATTAGGTACCAAACATGCTCCCTTAGAGAAAACGTGAACAAAATCAAAACTCTCACGAGACCCTGCTTCTTCTACTGGAGAAAAGGCATTCTCAAAACCAGCCCCTGCTACTTGGTGCCAACTGCCAGCAAGACTCAAAAAAGGAACAGTCTCAGCATACTTTTAGAAATAAAAATTAAAGTAACACCTTTATAAATAAGCTACCTCTTCATGCTTTAAAGGTCCTGGTTAAAATCCCACAGCACTCTCACACGTTCAGTTAACCTACAGCAGATGACCGTGATGAACTATTGTACTTCATGTCGAACTAGTGCTGTTATTATACTGATTGAACTTGATTATAATAACCGCTCACTTTATGTTAATTACTATTTGCATGTCAGTCTGTTACCCATTGTATCTCATTACTGTAATCCTGCACATTTCCATTTACTGCTCTGTTGCCCTTGGGGACAGGATCTTGACTGAAAATGATCTGCTAACTACTTAATTTACCCGGTTACCAAACTGAAATTAAATACGTAACTAAGTAAATAAATAAATAATAACTAAATTCCAACCACCTACAATACTATATAACAAAGCTGATGTGTCATATTTAGTGGTGTGATATGTTTTCTGTGAGACCCATGCCTTTGAAATCTTTGTTATAATGATAGCTTGAAATCCTGTGTTTTATTTTAAACTTAATTCCCTTATTGCTTAATCTTTCACTTAGCTACTTCTTCCTGTCCCATTTAATTTTCAATTCTCCTAGAATCTTTTAATATATTTTATTTATTTGTATCAGTAAGGAAGTAGAACTAAGATGTACTTTACCACATTTGGCAAAAAGAGTATATTGCAGTGGTATAAGCAATTACTTACTGGACTATATTTAGAGTTGATGGAGATTCATCCTCTAGTAAGACTCTTGAGTCCTTGCAGTTATTTAGTCTATACCTAATTAACGCTCTTAAATACATTTGTGCAATTAAACATATCAGGACTGAAACAATCAGAATTAAAAAATGAGAGGGCTGTTTTAATGATACTGTGAAACACACACAACAGAATTCAAACACCATTTCTATTCCCATTGATCTACAGCATACCCTTGGTCTGCTTAAGTAAGAGTGCAGTTAAATTGTAGGTTTCTTTCTTGACTACCTCAGAAGCCTCAGGGTTTTCTTCTTTTATTGCAAAGGTACAAAAGGATTAGTAAGAACACTGATACAACATTCGATACTGCATTAAGGACAAAAGCTATATGTGCCAATTCAGTTTGTAAAACTGGCAGTTTGGAAGGTTCTGTTCAAAACTTTAATATGTTTGCCATTAAACTGGCAATTTGGAAGTTTGTTTGAAAAATTTAATACATTTGTCCTGAAGTTTATTGTTCTGAGCTTTCACAAACCTCCTCAATCCTTTAAATATGAATATGTTTCTAACAGGTTCTATTTTCTCCAACTTCCAGAAATGCAAACTCTGTTACTTGTGCTCCAAATAATTGTTTTGAGTTTGTCACCTCCAAGGTATCAACATCAGAATATGCATCTGCAATACATTTCTGTATGGTAGTGCATGCCTCTGTAAGTGTCAGTTTTTCTTCAGTAAAACAAGATGTAGAAAGGACTTTGATGTTCTTGTTTACATATGCCTAGAATTACAGAGTTAGAACCAGAATGGCCTTTCAGTATAATGGACACCTCAAGAGCCTCACATTTAAGCTGCTGAGCAAGTTTTTGTTTCACTGATGTCCCACTCAGACAGGATTTGGCATTATACCTTTTCATCTGAGCTACCTATCTCCTGCAGCCAGATATTTACTATAATTGCACTACTTATAACAGTCTGAGCTCTGGTGTTAAGCTGCCATATTGTACTGAACTAGATACTGCACTTATTGGATGACTTGAAATAATATAAATAAATTATATCTTATATTGTTTCCTAAAACTGCATAGACAGAACAGGATGGTGTTATCATTCATACATCGCATTCCAATGGCTCTTTGCTTTCTGACCTTCCCTTATGTTAGCTGCTGCACAAGGTGAAAAAACAAAATATAAAATAGTCACATGCTTCTTTATATCTTTCTTCATCTTAAAGTCTTTTGTATAATGGTTTCCCCGTGGCAATAATTATACTGAAGAGAAGCTTTACAACTCACTCTTATTTATACCAGAATGAAAAAAAATATAAAAAAAATAAATAAGAAAAAGCTATCAGAAAGTTTGAATGTATTTCTATTATTAAAGGCAATCAAGAGCAGAGAGACTCAGGACTTACCTGTTGGTGTGTGAATTGTTGTGCATAAACCAGCTGCGGTTATTGTCAACATACATCGCCCATGCTTTGTCATCCTTCCCTAGCATGATATCCTTCACCACGTTGACCCTTGCTACCCCAAATGCTGGATCAGGATGATTGTCATAGCGATCAATACACAGTTCCCAGTAGTGAACCCCTTTGGAGAATGCTGCTGTTCCTAGTACTACTCGGTCATCATAGCTACTGCAGGTAGCTGTGAGATTATCATTGGACAAGCAGATATCTCGATGTGCAGAGTTGGGATCAAAGGCAAACCATGCCACTAAAAAGGAATGACAAGGATAGAAAACATTTACAGTGTTGGCAGAGAAAACACTATTCATTTCCAAGTACACATAGGTTAACAGAACATAAAAAGCAGTAATACAGGGCATGACAGGGGTGGTGGTTGGAAGGCAGTGATGGCCTGCTACTAAGGTGTACTTATAAATGTTCCAAGACTGTTCCTAGTACGACACAAGTGTGAAGTGCTTTGGTTATAACAAGCAGTTTTTGCTACAGCATCAGTTGAATAAGCTAAACTTGTTAAGTACTGGTGACATAAGTGAATATATGTTCATACTGTGTTACGTTTCATCATGAAAAACGTAAATATAGAAATGGAGAAAGTTGTGCAATGATTTCATTACAATTCATTTTGCTGTTGCAGTTGACACACACGTGCTTTTCTGGAAGGCTTTTAATTTAGTCATTAAAACAACTCTGAAAGCATATCTATGTACATTTCATTTACTATTTCATTCTTTTTGCACTGATCATCACTACAGTTTCTTATTAAACATATTTAAACAGGACACCCCTGTATGATATGTAATATCTGCCTGTTTCTATATTCTTAAGCTACTTTATGGCATCTTAGCCTGTTGTGGCAATAACACAATACTATAAGCATCCCAGCAAAACCTAAAAACTTCAGTGCTGTGGCTTTTTTAGTCTTCCCTAAACACCTTAGAGAGACGGTATAAACCTGGACATTATTTCCAGAGCACATTTAGCCTTTGGGCCTACTGTGATAACCAGAATTACCCAGGATGATTCATCAGAGACTTTGTCCTACTGCTGCTGACAATGGATAAAGTTTTAGCAATTACAGAAGTTAAATACTTTCTGTAATGCTAGATCTAGAACGCACAGATATATCATTGATAACACTATAACGTCCTTCATTCCTGTGATCCTGGGTGAGCAGGCCGTTCTCATTTATTTCATCTCTTTCCTTTCTTCTAATCTGACAGTGGATTCTGAGTGTGAGTGTTCATATGCTTTTTGAAGAAACAGAACAACAAAGGTAGAGAGAGAGAGAGATACATAAAGGGACTGAATGAGCCAGCCAAGCAATCTGAGAAAGCGTAGTGAGA
Source organism: Protopterus annectens (assembly GCF_019279795.1). Lineage (NCBI taxonomy): Eukaryota > Metazoa > Chordata > Ceratodontiformes > Protopteridae > Protopterus > Protopterus annectens. The sequence goes on along the minus strand of NC_056725.1, from coordinate 971,963,332 downwards.
TATTAGGAAAGCGTTGGATGAAATTCTGAGATGGAACAAAGAAAATGCTTTAAGTACACTGCTACACTTCTCATGTATCTGTGTTTTACAGTTAATTTATTTTCTGGTCATACTCTTGTTAAAGCTTCAAGTGTGTTGAAAAATAAAACAAAAATTCTCACATATTTTTCTGATGTTTTAGTTTCACTGTTGACTCAATTTCTTCCCTATGACCACACCCATAAAATCATGAAAAGCATTGGCGATGATTTACACACATCTGCAAAACATTATAGAAGATCGTGAGCACAATACTTCTTTACAGGAACGGCTACTTATTTAATTAATTGTTTCGGTAATGGAATATCAAATGTGTTAAACTTTCAAGAGTGGATGTGAGAATACCTGACAAATTGTCTTACTGGGATATATGACTCCATTTTTGCTGCATGTAGCATGCAAATGTGTTAGCTTATACACTAATGCTGGTAGTGAGGCATTGTGGATACAGTCTTTTATGATATCATGTCAGGAATTTTCAGTTTCAAGAAAACTTTTAAGGGGTGGTCCTTATGAATGAAACTAACTGCAGAAGTAACACAGTTTGCATCAGTCCCTGTAAAATATGATATGGTATATGGTAAGGAGATCACTCCCATCACTAAGGGTTGGTTATTTATATTTGATAAGGAAAGTGTAAAAATACACTTTAAGTGATAGGACTAGTGGATATAGTATACAGCTCAGCAAGCTCCTGCCTGGTGCCCTGCAGAGTTCTACAGCAGCAGAGAGACAAAAGAGAGACTTTGGAGTGATTATCATTTTTCTGCATTTTCTTGCTGCCTTTAGCTAATTCTGCCTAAAACGCTGATTTTCTAGAGTTTCTGTGATTTAAAAAGCTTGTTTCAGCTACATATTGTACTTATTTTACTGCCTGCACTTTAACAAAGTCGTTTTTGTGTTTAAATTAATGTTTAACTGTTGTAGGCTACACACTCAAGTGTGATAGCCATTTCTGTGCATTTAAAGTGTTTTTTTTTATTGTATCTGCTTTATTTTCTGGAAAGAAAAACAAAAAAAATAGACTTGTTTCCCACCTTTCTAAGCTAGTATAGTCCAGTTTTCAGGTTAGTGCTGAATTCAGGGCTGTGTTACAAGTTTCTGTGTTTGCCCATACCTTACTTAAATAGAAAGAAGTTTCTCTGTTGACTGTGAGAGATGGATCTTTGAGCAACCTATCTGTCCCTGGAGGAGTTGTTACAGCCCTGAAATTAGTAGTTTATTGGCCATTTTAGGCTAATTTCTATCTCTTTCATTTCCCTGCTATAAAACCTGCATTTGCAAGGTTTTTGTGCTAGTATATAGCTCAGCAAGCTCCTGCCTGGTGCCCTACAGCAGCAGAGAGACAAAAGAGAGACTTTGGAGTGATTATCATTTTTCTGCATTTTCTTGCTGCCTTTAGCTAATTTTGCATAAAACGCCAATTTTCTAGAGTTTCTGTGATTTAAAAAGCTTGTTTCAGCTACATATTGTACTTATTTTATGACCTGCACTTTAACAAAGTTGTTTTTGTGTTTAAATTACCTGTTTAACTGTTGTAGGCTACACACTCAAGTGTGATAGCCATTTCTGTGCATTTAAAGTGTTTTTTTGATTGTATCTGCTTTATTTTCAGAAAAAAACAAAATCAAACAAAAAAAAAATACTTATTTTCCCGCCTTTCTAAGCTAGTATAGTCCAGTTTTCAGGTTAGTGCTGAATTAAGGGCTGTGTTACAAGTTTCTGTGTTTGCGCATACCTTACTTGAATAGAAGGAAGTTTCTCTGTTCACTGTGAGAGAGGGAGCTTTGAGCAGCCTATCTGTCCCTGGAGGAGTGGTTTCAGCCCAGAAATTAGTAGTTTATTGGCCATTTTGGACTAATTTCTATCTCTTTCATTTCCATTCTATAAAACCTGCATTTGCGCGGTTTTGTGTGCCGGCTAGCTAGGGTATAACTATTCCCGGCTCCACAAAGTCTACTCTGGAATTTTTCCCTTGGAACTAGACAAACTTTCAACTTAAGCACTCAAACCATTCACTTCTCATACCGGCACTTGCTCAAAATTCATAGCAAACACTAATAAACCTTAGCACTAGACCCCCCCCCCTATACTGTAGAGAAGGACAAAGCTCTCTATTCGACCTTACCAGCCAACCAGTAAAACAGTTCACTGTACCTATCCAGGCATGTCCAAAGGGCAGTTTCAGGTGTACTCTCTGGTCCAACTGGTGAATCTGGGCATGTTGAGGCAATGTTACAATTGCCTCATGTACACAGACAACCCTCTCCTCCTTCCACCAAACACTAATACATGCAAGAGATGCAATTATACAGCCAAACTGGAGGCTAAGCTCTCTCAACCCAAGACTGGACCAGGCAGTCAAGAGGAGAAGGGAATTACTTGCATCACACCACCATTCTCACATAGATCATTAAAACCAGCACTGGCAAAAAACACACATAAATACATGAAAACATACTCGGAGACTCTAAATAAAAATCTGCAAAAGCAACAGAGACCTCCAAAGCAAACATCCAAGCAACCTCCACCCCCCCCAACACAAACCATGAAACACATACTTTACAAAACCAGTGTGCCACACAATCACAGCCCTTAAGGCAAAATAACATACCCAACACACTAGTAATAGGTGACTCTATAGTCAGGCACACTGATGTCCCACTCACTAGGCTAAACAAGGAGAAGATTACTGTTAGCTGTCTGTCAGGTGCCAGGATCTGCCACATAATAGAAGCACTCAGGTCACTCCAGAACAAGTACAAATATGACTCTGTCATTGTCCATGTTGGTGTGAATGACCTGAGCCATACCTCCCTGGACTACATGAAAAGAGACATGGAGGAGCTCTCTGATCATGTAGCCCAGGCCAGTATGACCCTGACCCTGAGTAGCATCCTGCCCTCACCAAGAATGATACCATGCTCGACATGCCACACTGCTTCGCTAGAGATGGCTTGCACCTGTCACCCTTAGGCTTTCGAATACTGGCCAAGGCTCTTGCCACCCCCATAGTGTCTTTTTAGGCAAGGCTCAAAAGACAAATCCACCGCCATAAATAGCACAAGTAACAAAAAACTGAGGGTAATGCTACTCAATGCCAGAAGTCTAAACCTCAAAATGCATGCACTCGAGGCACTCCTCCGTATGGAGAAAATCGATATATGTGCAGTAACAGAAACCTGGTTTAAGGCTCCAGGGAGCACCCCAGCACTACCAGGCTACAACTCATACCATACATTTCGGCCACAAAACCTGGACCAAAATACAAAAGGCAGGGGAGTATCCATATTCATCAAGGATACCCACACCTCCAGGTTAGTGGCACAGCATGATGCTTCAGAGATCATCCACACGCAACTAACAATGGGCAAAACTGCTATTCAAATTATAGCTTGCTACAGATCACCCACCATGTCCCAGGACCCCCACTCTGCATTCCTGGAAACACTGGGAAACATAAAGGTCCTACCAAACACCCTGATATTGGGTGATTTCAATTACCCAAACATTAACTGGGAGAACTACTCAAGTATAAACTCCCTTGCCGAACATTTCCTAGAATTTATAAACTCAAACACCCTGGATCAACTGGTCAACACCCCCACCAGAGGTGACAACATATTGGACCTGGTCATCACCAACATGGGCAACCGGTGTTCCACACTGGAGGTCAACCCCTCGCTGGTTAGATCTGACCATAAACTAATCACTCTGGATATCCACATTCTGCCACCCACCCTGGTCAAAGAAACCACCGTGAAAAACCTTTCAAAAGCAAACTTCACGTTACTGAAGACCGAGGTGAGATGTTTCAAAGCCCCCATACTAAAGGACAACACTGTCCAAGCTGCAAAATCCTTTACTAATGCACTCTATGGGCACCTACAATAATGCATGGATCGTGCTATCCTAAACAAAACCAAGACTCACTCCTCCAAGAAAAGGAAACCAGTCCCCTGCCATAAACAAGCTATACAATAGAAGGAGGAAACTAGTACAGAAAAGAGTAAAATCCCAAAAAGGGAAGACATCACTGATCAGTATCAGCAAGAAACTATGTTCCCTCATAAAATCATCCAAGGCTAGCATCGAAAGAAAAATTGCCATGGATTCCAAAGATAACCACAAGGCATTCTTTAGCTACATCAAGAATCTAAGTGGCAAGTCTCAGATCTGCTCAGAGTTAGTGCAGAATAGTACAAAATACACAGAACCAACCGATATAGCCAACATCCTGGCAGACAGGTTCAGTGAAAACTTCACCCCCCTCTCACCCCCAAAAAGGCCCATAACTATACCAAAAGAATGTAGTGCCCCTGAAATCACAGACACTCAGGTTAAAACAGCCCTCTCCAAAGCCAAAAACACAGCATCAATGGGACCAGACGGTGTCCCGGGCTGCATCCTACATGAGCTCAAAGATGAACTAACCCCTCATCTAAACATACTGTTTAAACTCAGCCTGTCCACAGGCTATATGCCCACAGAGTGGCGCACAGCAATGGTTATTCCACTCCACAAAGGTGGAGCCACAATGGACCCTGAGAACTATCGCCCTATAAGCCTGACTAGCTTGGTCTGCAAAGCTATGGAGTGCATCATCATGGATCTCATTAAGAGAGACATTGGAAACCTTCAAACACTTGACCCTACCCCAGTTCATCTTTGTTAAGGGCAGGTCATGCCTCCTAAACCTGGTGGACTTCTTTGAGACAGTTACCAAGACTATAGATGAGGGAAAGGTGGTCCACACAGCTTACCTAGAACTCGCAAAGGCCTTCGACACTATTCCCCACTCAGGTATTATAGACGAGCTCACCAGCCTGAACATAAACTCCTACGTCACGAAATGGGTTGCCAACTGGCTCACGGACAGAACCCACATGGTAAGAGTTGCGGGAGCTAGGTCTGACTCTAAACCGGTTACAAGTAGCATTCCCCAGGGCTCAGTCCTAGAACCCCTCCTGTTTGGCATATACTTCTCAGAGGTACAGGCAAGCACAGGAGGACTATGGCTGACCAAGTTCACAGACGACTGCAAACTAGGGGCTATAACTGACTCTCTGGCTGACACAGACATCCTCCAAAAGGGTCTCACTGAGACAGATACCTGGTGTCAAAACCATGGCCACAAGTTAAATGCCAAAAAGTGCATAGTCATCCCCTTTGGGAAAAACAAAGTACCCACAAACTATCTCACAGGTGGTAGCCCGCTAAATACGGAAGACATAATAAGGGATCTGGGGACCCAAGTAGATAGTAACCTCTCCTTTGAAAATCACATTTTCAAAGTGGTTAGAAAATCCTTCTATGTGGCCCACCTAATCAAAAAAGGGTTTGCATCCAGATCGAAAGAGGTCATTAGGCCCCTCTATGCATCAGTCATCAGACCCATCATAGAGTACAATGCCCCATTTGGGATGTACCTTACAAGACACCTGCAACAACTGGAAAGACCACAGAAGTACCTCACCAAGAGGATCACTGGTCTCAAGCAGATGCCCTATGCAGCTCGACTGAAGAAACTCCAGCTGTACTCGGTTGCATACACCTACTCAGAGGTGATCTCTGCCTGACATACAAGGCCATGTCCAACCCAGAATTGATGGACATGCTCCACCTAAAGAAAACCATATCCCTTCGAGCCACACGCTCCAGGGATCTAAACCTCACCACAACAATAAATAGGACATGCTGGGGGGATAGATTCCTGTCCCAGAGACTTCCCATGCTCTGGAACAAGATTCCAATCTACATTAGGCAGAGCTCCTCACTAACCCTCTTCAAGAGAAACCTTGACGAGTGGATGGGAAACAGAAACTCTGCTGGACAGAGGCACAGGGAACTAATCTAAGGAGGTGGCGAAAGCCAACACATTCCGACTAGGCTTATAAATGCCTTTGGGCAGATAGCCTAGTACCTACCTATGAACCTATGAACCTAAGAATACCCCTGGAAAAACAAAAAGAGAATCACATTCTTAAAGATTTATTACATTTGGAGGATATAACAAGGAAGTCTAAAGTGCATACCACTATAATAACAGTGCTGCCTAAATTATTTAGGTCCCAAATGTGCACATAAGTAAATGAAATAGCTTGTTGGTCCTTAAAGGAAGGAAAAGAAAAAAGCAGAACTGCATGTGTTTCACACTTGGTCAGCTTTTGTGAAGAGGCTGAGCAGATGTATACAGGATGGCATACATTTAACTCTATGAGGTAAAACATCAGTGTGCACAGTGACTGAAAATAAGGATTATTTTTTAGACAAATAATTTTTTGAGGTATATGAGATCAGAAAGAGCCAATATTTCTGCACACAAATGCTAGAAGCATGGGTAGAAAGCTGACACAATGGGAATGACTTTTAACTGATGGCAACATAGCTACATGCATCACAAATGACATTGTTGGAAATGAAGGGTACGGATACAATATTTACGGTTACCAAATCCTTCTGCATAACTGCTGCAGCAACAGATATTTTTGTTCAAAAAAGCCCTATCAGTTGAATACAGATGTGGGTTTTAAATAGAAATATTTGCAGGTCATGTCAATGTAAACTGCTCCAAGTAATATTTGACAGCTACCTTACCATTGACTATGGGTAGTTTGGCTAGATTTTATTCTCCTGACCATATTTTCTGGATGTTACATTTCTATCACTGGTGGTATGAACCCACTGTGTGCTCTTCTGGGGATTTTCTCCTTTTCTCACTGCTTTGCCACCATGGAATTTGTACATATTAGCAAAATGGCAAAGCTTCCTACATGATGGTGAGGGGAATATGGCCATGTGTATCCCCTGCAGAAATAATGTTTGTAATGAGTAAGGATGTTTTCAGTTATGTTGTATGCATGGTCAGTTATGATTGAGGACATGCTTTCTGATCATCTGTGTTTTAATCAGTCATAGTGGGGCTATACAGGGGTCCTCAGGCTACAGCTGGCTACCTAGATATGGTAAATCAAAAGAAAGGACTGCCTGGCTATAACTCATATCGGTCATGTCTTATTTTGTGGTGGCTTGAATTTGTCATCTAGTAAATGTAATAAATAGGACTGAGTGTCATAAGATGTATTGTATAGGTTGACTTATAAATTTATTTCAGTCTGACAAGAGGTGTCCATTGCAGCCTGATAAGAGGCAGTGTTAGATGTTATACTCCTGAAGATGTTATCTTGGAACCACAATTTTGAAGTGTGAATACTCAGCATAGAGCACTCTTTCCTTTGATCCTGAAAGATCAGAAAACTGTGGGTTCTGTTCCCAACACCAGATGTTTGGATTCCTTTTTTCCGTTACTGACACCACAGTGTCGCATACGGGAGGGGGGTTATGCTCCTTAATGTGCTGTGTTTCAAATATAACATTAAACTGAAATTCTATGTACCTGAGATGATTTTAGCTCATTTTGATATAAAAGATACTATGGGACTTTTCAAAGGGTTCTTTGTTAAAACCAATTTATTTACAGCATACAATATATTTGCATAACATTACATATAAACTCTCTCTCTCTCTCTCTCTCTATATATATATATATATATATATATATATATATATAGATATGGGTACCCTTCAAAACATCTAAAACCCATAACATCTAATTTCATAACATTGAGACCAGAACATCTAAAACCCAAAACATCTAAAACCCATAACATTGAATTTCATAACATCTAACAGTACAAATCACATGGAAATAACACCCCCTCCACATAGAATGACATATAATGACACCAAACTACCAAACACACTTTTTACTACGTTTCTGCAGGGGAGGCTTGATATGGTGGGGTTAAGAAATTAACTTTTTCCCACTGTAGTGTGATCTTGGAGTTGGTATATTCAATTTACAGGGGGTGCAGGGGGGAGGGTGCAGGGTGGCTTGCCCCTCTGCAGAAACATAGTAAAAAGTGTGTTTGGTAGTTTGGTGTTGTTATATGTGGAGGGGATGTTATTTTCTTGTGATTTGTAGTGTTAGATGTTATGAAATTTGATGTTATAGGTTTAGAGAGGAGAGGAATGAAGGTAAGCAGGGCCAAAACATAATATATATGAGTAAATGTGAGGGAGGGTAGAGGAATGGTGAGGATGCAGGAAGTAGAGCTGGTAAAGGTGGACAAGTTTAAGTACTTGGGATCAACAGTTCAGAGTAATGGTGAGTGTGGAAGAGAGGTGAAGAAGAGAGTACAGGCAGGGTGGAATGGGTGGAGAAGAGTGTCAGGAGTGATTTGTGACAGACAGGTACCAGTAAGAGTGAAAGGGAAGGTCTACAAGAGGGTAGTGAGACCAGCTATGTTATATGGGTTGGAGACGGTGGCATTGATGAAAAGGCAGGAGTCAGAGCTGGATGTGGCAGAGTTAAAGATGTTAAGATTTGCACTGGGTGTGACTAGGATGGACAGGATTAGGAATCAGTATATTAGAGGGTCAGCTCAGGTTGGACAGTTTGGAGAAAGAGCAAGAGAGGCGAGATTGCGTTGGTTTGGACATGTGCTGAGGAGGGATGCTGGGTATATTGGGAAAAGGATGCTAAGGATGGAGCTGCCAGGTAAGAGGAAAAAAGGAAGGCCTAAGATAAGGTTTATGGATGTGGTGAGAGAGGACATGCAGGCAGATGGTGTGAAAGAGCATGATGCAGAGGACAGGAAGAAATGGAAACAGAAGATCCACTGTGGCGACCCCTAACGGGAACAGCCGAAAGAAGATGATGGTGATGATGGGTTTTAGATGTTCTGGTCTCAACGTTATGAAATTAGATGTTATGGGTTTTAGATGTTTCAAAGTAGACCCATATATATATATATATATATATATATATATATATATATATATATATGTATATATATCAAGAAATCCACATTTGTGCATACTTACAGAGGCGCTTAATTCTCTGACTATCCTGTTGTGTTTTTTTGTGTGTGTGTGTGTGTGTGTGTGTGTGTGTGTGTGTGTGTGTGTTTGTATATATATATATATATATATATATATATATATATATATATATATATATATATGGGTTCTTGCTGTTTTATCAACAGTAAGGTTCAATAAACCGTACTTTGTCGAAATTACTTTAGCAAAAGTGCATTTTGTCGAAAATGCACTTTTGCTAAAGAAAACAAAAAAAAAATGCCATTAGCATGTACCGTTAGTTGTACATCAACATATACTGTTGATGTACAACTAAGGAAACTCTTGTTGAGATTGTAGTACAGTGGGGATAAGGGAATATTCCCTTTTTTCCACTGTAGTGCGATCTCTGAGTGAGAATATTAAAGTAGGGGGGGTTGCCCCCCTGCATATCAGTGTTTAATGTGTTGGGGAGGGTTTTATATTTAGGTTTTTTATTTTTATTTTGTTTATTTTATTTGTCCTCAAAAGTGCATTTTCGACAAAATGCACTTTCATGGAAGTCAGTTTGCGGAGATAAGGTTCGATGAACCGTACTTTTGAGTAAAGAACATAGACCCATATATATAATTAATTACAATAAACATCCAATTAATCTAAATCTTTGTTTTATATATTTTTTTCTTTTTTTCTTTTTAATTCCCAGCGCTTTCAAACATAATCCAGAGTTTACTTCCTTTGTTCTCTTTTACATCCTATTTTTATTATGCAGTAATTTGCTGTTCTTTGCTTTACACATAAATCAAACATACAAAAATACCTTCCTATCCAAACTGCAGTAAACGTGTATTCTTCAGATAAAATCATATTCATATTTACTTATTTTATTCAATCATAGGTTTAAAGACACTTACTAGATTAATGACTCCGGGGGTGGGGGTCCTTTTTAAGCCTAGCCATGGTTTCCAAATGTATCTGACAAGTTAATTTATGGGGTGCATGTAAGAATGGGTATCCTCCCATATCCTTCTACTACTGTTCCACAATGTTATTGATTGTTCACAATCTACAAAGAAGTGATTCATCATTATTTCATGCCATCAGTATTGTATCTCCTTTCATCTTGTTGCTTGTATTTCATTAATGCCTTGACAAATAGCATATTCAATGTATTTCATCATAAAAAAACCTTGAGACTCTCAAATGTTATTAAACCTTACTTTCCTTGCTCTGATTGCTTCTTTCATACTGTCTATCCCTGCTATTTCTTTGTATCACAACTGCCTATCACTTATGTCTTCAAACCTAATCTTCTGACTTAACATTTTTACAACATTCTCTCAATTCCCCATCAACATTTCTATATTTTGTCTTCCTCCTACCAACCAATGTAATGTAAAAAAAAAAACAACAACAAAAAAAAAACAAATAGAAGTGTCAGCTATCACTCATGCCATCAAACTAGTAACATCACAATGCCATTAATTACCCAAAATAAATGTAGTGATGCTAAATGTACTGTAGGATTAACCAGATGTAAACCACCTTAAACGTACCATGGGATTAACCAACCGTAAAACACCCTTTTCTTTTCTTTATGCAAAACATCCTTCTTTATAGGATTTAATCTAGACTACATGCATAATTTAATTTTCCTGTTATAACCAAATGAATCAAATATACTGTCTTACAAAATGTTAAGTGAGTTCTAGACACCAACAGTAAAGCACTCCATTACACTTTTATTTTCTTCCCACCAAGTTGTATTTTTAATATGTTTCCTTCATAGTAAAATAAAAATACATGCCACTTTTCTTAGCAGCAACTTTGAACTATTTATTTTCTCCTTATTCAATGGATCCCTGTTATTTTTAATATTTGAACCAATTCATTCTGATTCATAATTACCCCTACCCATCCCTCCTTATTCCTTATCATTAAAATTAAACAATGTTTATAGCTCAGAACTGCAGATAACAAAACTTTGCCTTGAAAACATATCCTTTCCTCCTTCCTGCTCTCATATAACTCTGTGACCACATGTATTACTCATCCAAATAGATCACTATTCACAGGACACCTTTATTTCCTTATCTAACAACGTTACTACCTTGCTTCCTCTGATAGTCCTTCACACTCACCCATTAGCAAACACTCTAATCCTTGTACTATAACACATCCCTTTAAATAAAATTGACGGTAGTTCTCTGATATCCTATATTGTCTTAAAATATTCCATAGCTGATGATGCATCACATTATCAAATGCTTCTATAGTATCACACAACAAAATGTCGCTTCAGCCTCTCCCATCTTAATTTATTCAACAACCTTCTTAACCAAAATAAGTAACTCCTTAATATTCCTACCCCCAATACAATATACTCCAGTCTCTATAACTTCATTCACAGTCTTCTCAAATCCCTTCCAAAAAAGTTTCTGACTCCCAGTGTGTAACTATGCTGAAAGGAAGAAGATTTGCTGCTTGGTCAGGAGCTGGGATTTTGGAGGACTCAGGGAAAGTCACAGAATTTTGAAACATGAAAGGGTAGACTGTAAAGTTTCCTCAGTCTACTCATTGAGTTGTTGTAGGCAATTGTCCAGATAGAGATAGATACAAATCTCTTTGACTTTTCAAAAGGTAATGGCATCCCTGACTACAGTAGATAAACCAAAGGTCCAAACCAAAAGTCAAGGAGGGGAATCAGAAGTGGGATCCCACCTGCTTCAAACCTGAGATATTGCCTGCCCTAAAAATACTATAAAGGTGGACAAGACAAGGGATACTGAAGGGAGTCACCCAAGAATTCTTAGAAGAAATGAGTGGAGAACTGGTAATTTCAAAAAGTAATCTCTTTGCCAATCATGATAAGAAGGTAAGGTTCCTAAGAATTGGAAAAGGGCAGTTGTAATTCTTTCTACAAGTCTGAGAGCAGAAAAAAAGGTTGAAAATGAATGGCCTATGGTAGATTCATTGATATTCCAAGGCTATTGAGTTTTATGACCATTCTCACCTTCAAAGTACCCTCTATCAGACAGTACCTGGCCATGTCAGTTAGTCCTGGAGTAAATGCTTGGATACCCATTTAGTCATCCAGTTTTTGTTTAAAGGGAGATAGTAAGGCATGCTGCACTGAGCATGATATTACGAACGCCTAGCCTGTCTACATCCTGACCTGCTTATATCCACCCTCCCTTATCCTTGACTCTATATTTTCTCTTGCAAATAAATTTAAAACTCTGTCTGGGAAACCTTTACTGTTCTAATCCCCTCCCAGTGAATTAAAGGACCCGCTTGTAATCAGGACATTAGTTAAGAAAAGACTGCTTTCTACCACCTTATATTGGGCAAATACCATTTCCCCTCTTACTAAATTGTATTCACAGATTGTTTTCTTTATTTTGGGAATATCCTCTGTTTCAGGTGTAGCTCTCCCTCCCCACTTATTACCTCACTTCCTGATTAAGGCTATATTAGTCCTGTAGATCCCAAGGCGCCATTTTTAAAATGTGATATTCCCACTCGCCCATCCCCAGCCATGCGACTTCTATGATAGTGTGCTCACCAGGTAAACTTGGTCATAACTGTTAAAATACTGTAACTGGTTTCTGATGCTTCATTTTTAAACTTCTGTGGTGCAATATAGCTGATTTAAGCTATGAATCACTGATTGTTACTGCTCACATTTTAAGCGTGCTGCAGCTGTGCTGCATAACCTGTTGTCTTAACTTCTCAGCTTGTAGCCGTTACATTTGTATAGTAGCTACTAGAAATGGGTTGCACTGTGATAGTTAAATTGTAAATCTGCATATGTCTGTTGGATGTAACTATTTTTCTGCTACATTCTAAAGGGAAGTTAGCGGCATCTAGTCCTATACAATGTTTTACTTGCATGTGTGTGCTAGGTTGACCTGTACTCCTAGTTTGTTTCTGTAAATTTGCTTGGCTCTGGAATTAGTTCTACATATTTTTACTGTTAAAAGTCATTTACTATAGTGATTACTTCTCTAAAATACTATAGCCAGTGTCCTAACAGGAACATACTGCATTGTGTTGGTTTCCGAGTGTATAGAGCATTTTTTTACTAACCGTGGGTAATTGTTGTCTGTTGTCTAATCCCCTCTGAATGCTCTCCTAATTTATTTTTCTATCTTGTTATTCTCTCCTTACCTCCTAACTCCCCCTCTACCTCTAGGAAAGTCAGTAACCTAGTGCTCTGTCTTGGATTCCACGAGCCAATAGGAATGGCCACAGCACCCAACGGAAAGCTTCCTCCTTCCAGACAGTTACAAAGTATGAAAAAAGTAAATCTGCCTTAATAAATTGTAACCTTATTATCACTTAAACTAGTGACTTCTGCAAGGCAAGCTAGCCTAGCCTCTCTATATCCTGACCTGCTTATATCCATACTCCCCTATCTTTGACGCTATATTTTCTCCAGCAAATAAATTTAAAACTTTGTCTGGTAAACCTTTACTGCTGTAACCCCCTTCCAGTGAATTAAAGGACCTCCTTGTAAACAGGACATTAGTTAAGAAAAGACTGCTTTCTACCACCTTATATTGGGCAAATACTGTTTCCCCTCTTACTAAATTGTACTCACAGATTGTTTTCATTTTTTGGGAATATCCTCTGTTTCAGGTGTAGCCCCACTCCATTCGCCCTTGCTATGCTTGGGTTCACTTTGCTCACCTCCCACCCCCATTTCCAACCACCCCCCCATATAATTTTCTTTATACCTAACCACCTGTTTCCTCCCACTTTCAAACCCCTCCCTTCCCAGTCACCCAGCTTATTCTCACAAACTTTTCCTAATCTACTCCGCATATATCATGTAATACTATAACTCTCCTTTCAATTAACTATTGACAACCACCCTGTCTCAACTCTCTATTCCTAAATCACTACCTTGTTAATTAATTTCCATCCCCTTCCATCCACACAAATTTACTCTTCCCTCTTCAAATATGCATATCTCTGTCCTCTCTGCCCTACACCTGCTTCCAATATTTCTCTTACACACTATTACATCATCTTCCACACCTTTATCTCCTTTTCATAAAGATCCTACCTACCCCCATACTTATGATATCTCCTACTCACAGCAACCTGTTACTCTCTCTGCATCTATCTTTCCCATCAACACCCAACTCCTTAAAATAAAAATTCCTCCCCCACTCACTAACATCTAAAAACAAGATAAAGTATATTAGATACTGCCCATTAAAAGTAAAACCTCATTTCTACCCTACTACCCTACTCATATCAGGAGACATACACCCAAATCTAGGACCCATCTCTAACACTGCCCCATTTTAAACACCTCTCCAAACTTAGGCCACACTTCCACAACAGGCAAACAAATGTCTTTTTATTCTATCAATACCCGAAGCATCCTTAACAAAGTTAGCCAATTTAATGCATGGATATCCAATCACATCCCAGATGTTATTTTCCTAACTGAAACTTGACTAAAACCCCAAAACTTTGATAAAGAATTTCTCCCCCTGGCTATAATATAATCTGCCTGGACCGTCCAAACAAAAGGGAGGTGGAGTTGCCATTGTCTATTCCAATAACCTCAATATCTCCCATCCTATGCAATCTATCCCATCCTTTTCTCCTGCTGAAGTACTGGCAGTTGACCTTAAACTCAATAACTATACTACCATTACCATAGTAACCATCTACACTCCACCAGGGGATAGCATTCCCTTGTTAGAAAACATTCTATCATATTTTTCTCAAAACATCCCTAACAAAATCATTCTCCTTGCGGACGTAAATATTAATTGACTAACCCTCAGTAATCCTAGCTCCCCACATCATAAAAATATATATGGATTTACACAACTAATCTCTCAACTGACCAATACAAATAACTTTCACTCTCTTAGCAGCCTCATTGATTGGATACTTGTTTCAAATCCCTCCAAATACCGCAAACCTGAAACACTTCCTGACTCCCTGAGTAACCACTCACCCATAAAAGTGCTCAGGTATAGACACCATCTCTCTAAACCACACAGATTTATCACCTGTCACAAACTTTCCTACTTCAACCTGGAAACATGTAAAACCCTCATATTTACAGTAAATACTAACTTCCTCATCCAGCTTCCACTTGATGAAGTAGTCCGAGCTTTCACCTCAACTTTCCTTAACATCTTAAACTCAATAGCCCCACTC
Organism: Protopterus annectens; assembly: GCF_019279795.1. Lineage (NCBI taxonomy): Eukaryota > Metazoa > Chordata > Ceratodontiformes > Protopteridae > Protopterus > Protopterus annectens. Next base: position 971,948,242 of record NC_056725.1, on the reverse strand, counting down.
CGGAAAAGAAGGATAAAAGCAAATGTATCCCCCTGGCTATCCAAAACTACTTGCAGCCTCATGAAAACCAAAGATAGTGCTTGGAAGACATGGTTACAATCTAAACACCCTGCCGACTTGCAAGGTTACAAAGAACTAAGAAATCAGGCAAAAAAAAACTCATCAGTAAAAACAAAAAAGATTTCTACCACAACCCCCCAACGACTCTAAAATCTGATCCAAAAAAATTCTGTAACGAAATAAACCTAATACTATATCCTGGCAACCCTACCTCACCCAACCCATGCCCTGAGAAATCACCAGAGGATACTGCCAACACCTTCAACATCTATTTTATAGACTCAATATCCAAACTATTTAACTCCAACCCCAACCTCTCTAATACCAATGCTCTCACCTGCCCTGAACATTCTTCATCTGCTAACTCTTTAAACACTTTCTCCCTTAAACCTGTTCCTACTACCTAGATCTCTCTCTAAGCTAAAACCATGCTCTGTATCTGCTGACAACATCCCATCATACTTTCTCCAGATAGCAGCTCACTCTCTTGCTCTGCCCATATTTATCATAATCAATTGCTTCATCTCTGAATCTAAAGTCCCATCAATATGGAAACAAGTCTACACCCTACCTATTCATAAAGAAGGTAACGCCTCTGAAATCTCCAATGTCAGACCTATTGCTATCCTCTCCTCTCTCTCTAAAGTCTTAAAGAAATGTATACACAAACAAGTTATGCAATATCTCATACAGGAAAAACTATTCACTCCTACACAGCATGGTTTCTGACCTAAACATAGCACCACTACTGCTCTACTGTCCTTCCTCAACACTATTTCTTTAGCCAGAGGTGATCATAAACTTATCTCATCTATTCCTTGACCTCTTAAAGTCTTTTGACACTGTTTCTCACTCTCTCCTACTGAACAAACTGTCTGACCTCAACTTCTCCCCAGATATAGTTGCATTGTTCTCCAGCTATCACCAACAGACTGCAATCAGTGAGATGGCACTTTGTGCTATCTACTCTCCTTCTGGTAAAAATGGGTGTCTGTGAAGGATACATTCTCAGACTGATACTTTTTAATATCTTCACCAACTTACTTCATTCCTCCTCTCTACATTCTTCCATAGTCCAATACACCAATGACTCTACAGTAATAACTATTGCCAATTCTCCCTCTGAACACTTATCTGCTATCCAGTCTTCCTTTAATTCAGTGGAGACATGGCTCTCCAATAATCAGCTCATCCTCAACCCCCCAAAGAAAACAAAACTACTCTTTCTCCCCAAAACAGTTAACCACATCAAATCATCCTTTACCATAATGTCCCTTAACAATACCCTTATTGAAGTCGAATCCAGCACAAAACTCCTGTGTTACCATTGATGATCAGCTAACATTCAACCATCACATAAATAATTGTATCAGAAAAAAACATCAGAAACTTCTGTACAGAAATAAAAAAGTTCTCACTCCTGAAGCTAGGATTACTCTCACACATGCTTACCTTCTACCCTGCTTAACTTATTGTTCCCAAATTCTCACAAATCTAAACTCCTCTCAAACCCATTAATCCCACCACTGTCTCTCCCTAAAATACTTAAACTGGCTCGCCTACTTCTCCTCTCACAGCTCCAAATAATACACAATATTCTATATCAGCCAGCCTGCTGTCCAGCACTATGCTCCCTCATCTCCCACTACTCCCCTACAAGAAATCTCTGCAGCTTGACCCAGGTTCTATTATATATCTATAAACCCAAGTCTAAATCTGGGTGTGACACATATAGCTACCACCCCTCTATAGCATGGAACAAACTCCTTCTTGAAATCACAACTCTTACACATTCTAAACAATTTAAATCAGCCACAAAAGAGTACTTTAAAAGACAATGGACCTGCCACTGTTCTCACCCTCTCTGAATATATCCATCCAATATACTTTCTTTCTCCTCTCTTTTCACTGTCTCCTCTTATAACCAACCTCTATTATTTTTAACCTACTCCATCCTTTCCTTCCGCTAGTCACCTCTACACTTTGCTTTCCATTTCTTTGTCTGTAAACACCTCTTAAGACACTGGTACAGTTCATATATTAATATAACATCTAGCCACAATAACAAAAAAAAACTACCTATGCTTTTCATGTAATTTCCTATGCATTTGTACATTTATTTATAACACAGTACTGATGTTTCCTTTTGACTTTTAAGCACAATATATTATTGCATGAGTTCTTAAATTACCTTGGAACTGTAAAATTGTTTGTATTACCTGGAGCTTTTCTCCCCGGGCCACTGCTGAAAACGGACTTTGGCCCAGTCAGACATTCTCGGTCAGCAAATGTAAAATAAAATAAAATAAATAAATAAATAATAAAATAAATAAAACATGTAGGGGAAGTTTATTCCAGATGTGTGGAGGTGGTGGGTTCTCTCCTCAAAAGTCTGAAACACTTGAGCTGTAGAAGAAAATGAAGGAATCATTGTTGAAGGAAATAATTCTGGAATATTTCAAAATCAGTGGCAAATAGTAGACCCAAGACTGCCTGAATTCAGAGCAGGAAAGTTACTCTAAACAAATTGAACAGTAGTTCCCGGAGTATGTACCCAGGGATGTAGAGGAGGAGGAACTGGTGTTAGATGTAACCTACAAGACTGTAACAAAGCAATTAATACTGAGTGACATTGAACAGTTTAGACATACCTGGACTAGGTTGTAGAGATGCAGCATGGGTAAAATACTATCAATGCAAAAGGTCACACAGAGTCACAGTAAGTGGAGTTCATTTGTATAAAACACCAGCTACTGGATACGTATCACTAGGGTCTGGAGCTATTCATATTCAGCACTGTTACAAATGGCACTGCAGAAAGTATACCGTGAAATTTGCCTTTTTTCTCACTGATGATACAATTCTGTACTACAGAGTTTGCACGCAAGAATGTACAGAAAGAATGAAACTGACCTTGCAAGACTGGAGGTGCTGTTTAAAATGTGGCAATTTAATCTGGTGAAAAAGTGCAAGAAACTGATTAAAAATGCAATAACTAAAGAAAAGAGTCTTGTGGGTAAAAGATCAGAAGGCACCAAGCAAAAAAAAAAAAAAAAGAGCCAGCAGGATATAATAAATATATATATATATATATATATATATATATATATATATATATATATATATATATATATGGATTCACTTCAGAAGCTCGAAATACTGAAATCTTAAATTTCAGTATCTCGAGCCCAAGAAGCTGAATCCACAAAACAACGAAAACTGAAAACCGTGAAATTCAAAACCTCAAATACCGGAGGTTTTGAATTTCGCACTTTTACTACATACACACACACACTCACACACACACCATCCACCACACAAACACACAATCACTCTACTACATGAAAGCAGGGGGTAAGCCTCCCTGCAACCCCCACATGTGGGGGGATGCGCCCCCCACACACACCCCCTACTTAAATATTCTCACTCCGAGGTCGCATTACATACAAACACACACAAAACACCACCACACAAGCTACTTTCTGTTCGCACACCCACGCATCACAGCAACAAAACACACTGACACACACCACTGCCCCTACCCAAACCTCTTAATACACACACACACACACACACACACACACACACACACACACACACACACACACACACACACACACACACTTACCTAAATATATGACCATAGCGGAACTTTAGAAGCGTGAAATTCAAAACCTCCGGTATTCGACATTTTGAATTTCACACTTCTAAACTTTCGCTATTATGTGGATTCGGCTTCTTGGGCTCGAGATACTGAAATTCAAGATTTCAGTATTTTGAGCTTCTGAAGTGAACCCATATATGGATATATATATATATATATATATATATATACATATATATATATATATATATATATATATATATATATATATATATATATATATATATATATATATATATATATATATATATATATATATATATATATATATATATACACACATACACCAAACAGTGGCCAGGAATTGGGACTTGGGTGGGGTCACACATAAAAACGGTATGTTAGGGAGATCGCTCAAACAAATGCATGTGAGCTGCATGTTCTGTTGGTGCACTTACTGGCTTTCATATACATACCTTCTAACATAGCTGGGCTGAGCATAGAGAAACAGCCCACTGCAGCACCAAGCCAATATTTTAATACAGTCATCAAACATAAATAGGCACAGTCCTTAGAGAATCTGTGCTGAAAAGTGCAGTTCACTGTTACACGATTCTGTATTCCTCATGAATGCTATGGTATCTCAGAACACTTAGAGGGATCTTGTGTAGATAAAAATGCGTTGTAAAATCAATATAGTTATAAGGCTCTGAAGAACAGTGATGTCATATTTTTCATGCAATTAAACTGATGGAAATTGCATTATGTAGGATCTATCACTAGAAAATCAGACTGAAAATATAACAGCATTTAGAGCTTTCAGCTCCATAATTACTTTAAATTTTTCACTGTGGTCTGAATTCCCACACTTTTTAATTTGGAGATGAGTCTGTTTTTTCCTGTGAAAGGTGATATGGTGCCTTGTACTTGTGGGTGTTATTTATTTATTTGTCTTTGTTTACCAGGAAAGTCTGACTGGGTAATACCCATTTTCAGCAGAGGTCTGAGGAGAAAAACTCCATTTGTTTACATTGCATTCTACTTAGTTCCAGTTAAACACAGGGTAGTTACACTTCTGTTTACATTTATACACATAGAATACTTACAGTTATACATTCTAAGATTTTACAGAGGTAGAAGTTACGAAAGAGAAAGCCTACATGCAAATTAGTGGATTGTACAGGCAGCAGTTATGTATAAAAATTGTTTTGTCATTTCAGTGAGAGGTTGAGAGTATTCTGCTTAAGGAGAGTATTTGGAGCATATTGTGTGATGAGCACAAAGTCTTAACCTGTTGATGAGCATGTGCAAGACCAGGACTGGTTAAGATGTTTAAAAAGTGGATTAAAATATTGAGTTTGTCAGAGTTTTATTTGTGTTGGTATACTATTCCAGAGTTTAGCATTGTATTGGGAGTACAGTGAGTCTCCCGCAACATTATTTGACTTATCTGTGAGTAATAAGAATATGTTACTAGAACGGAGGTCTCTTTCTGGACAGTAGGACAGTAATATGTTTTGTAGTGCAGGGCATTTTTCTCAATGATGAATCAGTTTGTGTGCTGTAGTTAGTTGTGAATATGTTAGGTAGTTGTGATGTTCAAGTCAGTTAAGCTAAGACAATGGTGTGCCTTAAGAGGGGACTGGTAGCAAAATTAGCTGTTTTACTGTAGCAGGAGGTGAGTTTCTTTGAGTATTGTTTCAGTTTGTTAGGATAGGCGCAGCATATAAGACAGATGGCAGTAAGAAGGTGGTAGTTTTCTTGGGGTTGAGTTGGAGATTTAATTCTTTGATACAAGTTTCTACAGAGGAGAAAGTTTTTCTGGGTAATGTCTTGGAGCTTATTTATTGTTGAGGCTGCACATATTAATGTTGAGTCATCTGCGTACTGAACTAAACTAGCATGGTGAGTGGAGGTGATAGGTTATTAATAAATATATTAAATAAGACAGGACCCAGGATAGAGCCCTGAGGGACATCTATGGTAACTGGTTAAAAGGATGAGTAGGTTTGTTGCCATTTAATGGCTTGTTGCCTTCCAGATAAGCTCCACGTAAGAAGATCAATACCTTAACTAACAATATACAACACTCATATATAAGATTTGAAAGGAGATAATAGAAATATGTAACTCTGCATGTATGTACCTTTATTTGGCAGAGGTTTAAATATGTGATAAGCACTGCATGGGCTTTGCTATGCATTTTGGTATATGGTGTGTTATAAAATATTATCTGGGAACAATACCTTTATCTTATTTGGTGATTCCAAAATCACGTTACTTTAGTTTCCCAGACCCTTCCGGGCTTAGGGGGAGGTGGATAGGCACCGGGATTAAGCGGGAAGGACTTAGCATACTTGCCCTCATGATCATAATACAGTGTGTTAACAATATACAGTGTTGTTTCTTTTCTGTAAGATATTCCCTAGAGCTTAAGATACTCATTGTATTCATATGATGTGGAACATAGAATCATGGAACATTAAGGGTATACAATCACCAAAAAAAAAAAAAACTACTTATGCATGTAACTAAGTAACCACAACAAGGAGTATTGTGAAAGTACTATTGAAGAGAGCTGAATTTGCTGGTGCAAGACAGTATCAAATGTTTTTGACCATCTAAGAACATGGTTGACACAAGCAGACCATTGTCTCTATGTTGGTTTATTAAACTGGAAAAATGAAGTCGAGCAGTAGTGGTGCTGTGCTGGGGCTTAAAGCCATGTTGTGCTTCTGAGAGCAGGTTATTTGGGGTTAAGCATTGCATCAGCTGCATATGGATGCATTTCTCTAATATTTTGGAGAGACAGAATCACTATTGGTCTATAGTTACTAAACTCTGTAGATGTGCCGCCTTTGTGCAGTGGTATGGTGTAGGATTTTTTCCACATTGATGGGCCATATATTTCTGCTATGGATCTATTAATTCGTCTGGACACAAGGAAGGCTATGACTTCTGCAGCCATTTTTATGTAGTCTGATGGCAGTTGATCAGGTCTATATTATAAGATCAACGGTTGAAAACATCGAACACCATATGGTAGACACTATATGGTTGATGTCTTCAAACATTGAACTTATAAAAACAACAAAAAAAAAAGAAAAGAAAAAAATACCCAAACGGGTTTAAATAGGGGGGCAAGCCCCCCCTGCACCCCTCACACCTCCTGCTACTTAAATCTACCGACTCCGACACCACACTACATTGCAGTAAACGGAAATATCCCCTTATGGAGATTTCCATTTACACGTTCGATGTTGTGCGCTTTCACTATTTTCGTCTCGACAATATCAGCTTTGATATTGTCGGCTTTTGAGTATATAATATAGACCCCAGTTCATCTACAGCTATGGAGGTCATTTTTAGTTTAAGGAGCAATTTCATCATGAATGAAGAGGGAACTGGATTAAAACTGAAGAGCTGCGGGAGGTTTTGGTTGGATGTGTTAGTGTCTAAGAGAGATAATACTGATTGTGTAAATCAGGAATTAAACATTGTGTGATAAAGTCTGTCATATTGTCCATTGATTCTAGGTTGGTTTATTATATTAGCAAAATGTAGTAGAGCAGTAGTGGTGCTGTGCTGGGGCCTAAAGCCATGTTGTGTTTCTGAGAGTAGGGTATTTGAGGTTAGGTATTGCATCAGCTACATATGGATGCATTTCTCTAATATTTTGTAGAGGGGAGAGAATCGCTATTGGTCTGTAGTTATTAAACTCTGTAGATGTGCTGCCTTTGTGCAGTAGTATGACATAGGATTTTTTCCACAGCGATGGGATTTATCTTTCTGCTATGGACTTATTAATTAGTATGGACAGAGGAAAGGTTATGACTCCTGTGGCCATTTTAGGTAGTGTGATGATTTACAGGTTTCTAAGATGTCTACATTGCTGGGAGGCATTTTGGGTTCTATTTTTATATAATTTTTCCAGGCTTTATCCCTTTTTACTTTTTTTTTTTTGTGGATAAAGTTTATTTAGAACAACTGTGTATTATGGCTTTAAGCGCACAAGTGCAATTAATCTATCAGAAAGGATTTTTGGCGTTTTTTTAAGTATTTAAACTCTGTTTTTAACCTTCATTTTTGTTCTGATGAAGTGTATGGACATACATGAAAGCGCTTAACTTGTATCGTGCATTTGTTTTTTTTTTTTGCAATTAAAGCTGTTTAAAAACAAATATTTGGATCGTGGCTTCATCTTGGGGACTATTGTGCTGACTATTGCCTTTATTGTTGGACCCTTGGATATTGTTAGAGTCAGTTGTGTTTTTTTGCCATGGATTCCATCAATGACATATCTGGTAACTTCTCCCCTGTTCGGAGGGATGAAGTGGACAAGATTCATTCCGAGTTAGTTATTCTTAAGGGTGAAATCACCTGTTTACTCGAATTGATGACACCGCCTACCAGTCAATCTAAAGTTATGCCCAATCAGGTTGGGCAGGAAGTGATTTCGTCACCACGCTCTCTTTCCGGTAATGGCAGTTTGGACGACATACCCAATGGTCAGAGACCAATGGCGTCTTCGAATTCATTCTCAGCGGGATCTACAGTGAGACATGGAAGTAACTGAGTTTTTTTCAACTTCTCTGCTGGTTCCACCAACCATTTGGATGACGTTTATTTGATTTCGGAAGCAAAACCCAAACGTGTACCACCCACTAGAACATATTCTGTTATTGAAGGATCGCAAAACGGAACACTTAAGAACGCTCAAGGTATTGTTAAAAAACCTTCACCTAATTGTAGGGAAGGTAATAACTGTAATTTTAAAACCAATTTTGACAAGTTTATGTGAACACCTTATGATTTTGGTTCTGGGGGTAAAGCTAATGACAATTTCAACAAAAATGAAGGGTTTAACCCTACCTTGAAGGAAATGATTTTTAACTTTGGTAACAAGTTTAATAAAATCAAGAACTTACAAGTGGACAATATGTACCTTTGTAAATGTTTAGAATGTAACATAGTACCTATGGGGCTTTGATTCTTTAAACAACCCATTGGGGTTGATTTAAGTGTTGAAAATATCAAGATTTGTAACAATATGTTTGATAATTTTGGGAAGCAGTTTATGGAGTTTATTATAACTTGCAATGATCACAAACTGAGTGTGTTGTTAAAAGAAGTGGAAAACATTAGTGAATCTATTACTAGCGACCTATTGTTTCCTCAATGGGAAAAGCTTTTTGTTAAACAGTTTCAATATGCTGAAAACAATGGAAAAAAGATCTTTGAGAGAAAGTGTAGAAAATTCTCTAGAGATTTAAAACAATATCAAAATGAGACTGCATACAAATGGAACAATAGGAATAGCTGGGGGAATAATAATGAAACCCACAGGGGTGTGGATATTGAAGGTTGTAGTAACTTTGCTGACTGTGAAGATTTTATAGTACAAGAGGGGAGGCGGTTCAATCGATGGCAAGAAACAGGATCGAAGCAGGGAATGAAGAAACATTGGTACAAACACAGGGACCATTGAATAGTGATATATATTTTCAGGTTTCCCTAACAACAACATAGAAGGTGGAACCGGTAGTATAGTTAATGTAAAAGGAGATTTAAAAGTGTACAATTACACCTCCTTTTCAGTTAACAAGGAACACTTTTTGATTTTTGCAAAAGGTATGAAATACGTTCCAAGTAAACCTTTTGACCTGGTTGACACTATGGTTGAATTCAAGTTATTTCTTAGGAAACTCAACCTTGGTATATTTTTTCAAGATTGTCCCTTCAAGCCTACTGTTACCAATGTTCTTAAAAAAAGAAGCACTTTTACACCACCCATGCACAAAACCTTAGCATCCTTTGAGAATGTTGTCAATAAAGAATTATATGCTTTACACAATCAAATGAGAGGCAACAAAGCACACAGTGCCAAGAACAGAGAGATGGAAGATATCTTGGACAATCTGTGTGAGTGTAACATCAGGATTATGTCAGCAGATAAAGGGGGTGGTATAGTGCTATACGATCAGAATGCATATATAGCTAAAATATTTGACATATTGAACAATTCTGCCCAATATGAGTTTTTTTTTCTCAACCAAATAAACATAGCACATCACAGAATAGACCTTTACCTAGAAGAATTTTTATTAGATCAGAGAATAGATGAGGATTTGTATAGGTTTTTGAAAGTCGACTTCCCAGAATTAGCCACCATTTTTGGGATTCCGAAGGTCCATAAAGATGTGTTGGATCCACCTTTTAGACCTATTATATCTGGGGGTCACAGCAAGACCTTTCCTTTTGGCAGGGTTGTTGACTGTTGGCTCAAACATATTGTAGGAAGGACCAAATACATCATGAAGGATTCATGGGAATTCTTGGGAATTTTCACCCAGGACCTTTGGAGTGCAAATATGATTTTTGTTACAGTGGACATAAAAAAACTTTTTTCCTGTATTCCTAAGGTTGAAGGGGTACAAAGATTTGTCAGTAGTTTATGTAAACATAGTGGGTTTTGTTGGGACAAAATACAGCTTATTTCGGAATTTATGGAGACCGTACTTGAGAATAACTTCATTTATTATAAAGGAGAGTACTATAGGCAAATTGCAGGTGTAGCCATGGGGGCAGCCTGTGCCCCCATATATGCAAACCTTGTACTCTTAGATTGGGAAGAGGAGTTTATATTAAAAACAGATTGGATGGAACACATTGCTTGTTATGTTCGATATCTGGATGATTTATTTCTCCTATGGAAGGGGGATGAAACTCAACTCAAAAATTTCATTGACTATATAAATAATACTACTACATACTTACAGTTTGTATATCAATCTAAATGTGTGGGGATTAACTATTTAGATGTGTTCATTTATAATGATGGCACATCCTTTCAATCCCAGATATACAGAAAGGACACCTTTAGTAATGGTTATTTAGATTTCAGTAGTACACACCCATATTCTCAGAAACGTAGTATAATTAAAGGACAGTGTATCAGAGCTGCCAGGATGACATCCTTGGAAGAGACAATGAAACAGGAAATGGATTATATTGGTAAATTGTTTAAAGACAGGGGTTATCCTGATTTCATGATCAAAGATGTAACCCAGTATGTTATTCAAGAATGGGGTAAAAAATACCCACCATTATTAGGGAAGGGATTTACCCCATTTAATTTAAATATCAGTAGAGATGAGGTGAGTAAATCAACTGGTAAAAATAACAGCAGTGAAGGTCAATATTCCAAATCCTGTATTTTGAAGTATGGGCAACATGTTGGTAAGGTCAAAGAAATAATTAACCCTAACTGGAACATCATTACTAGTGATGAAGGCATAAACAAATATATTAGTGATAAACCCATGTTTGTGTACAAAACAGGGTTTAATATAAAAAGGATTATCGAACAGAAATCCAGTAGGCAATGTCTAAAAAGGATCAACACCAAAATAGGAACTAAGAAATGTGGACATTGTTCGCAATGCATACATATATTTGAGGAAAAAAGTTGTACATTAAAAAATGTTAACAAGAACAAAATATGGTTTGCCAATGGCAACTGTCAATCCCGACATTTGATTTATTTAGCCATGTGTTGTTCCTGTCCTTGTTTTTATGTCGGAAAGACTAACAGGCAGCCTAGAAACAGAATTTATGATCATATGTATTGCAACAAGAAAAAAGACGAGAATAATGCTCTATATCGTCATGTAGCTAGGAATAATATTTGTGGTAGCTATAAGTTTGCGATCTTGGAAACTGTTAAATTCGATCCCAGGGGTGGTGACATCAAAAGCATCGTGGGAGAAAGGGAAATTAAATGGCAAATCAAGCTCAATGCAGCATGTTTCCCAGGTCTTAATGAAGTAATTCCAACAAAACCCCTTATTAAAAGTTGACAGTGTTTTTAGGAAGTTGCTTATATTTTTAACAATCCAATATTTTACATCTATTCATTTTTACACAAGTATTTTTTACATATTTTCAATAATTCATATACATATATTTACTCAGTAATTTACACATAAATATTTAAATATAATATTTTACATATATATATTTCATATACATATATATATATATATATATATATATATATACATTCACTTAGTAATTTATACATAAATATTTTAATATAATATTTTACATATATATATTTCCAACAATGGTAATATGCATTTGAAATAAGATAGGAAAATGGATTTGTATTATTTAATGGGGAGATCATTTTGTCACTATACATTGATATGTTTTATGTTTAATTCATTTATTACACACTGTCAAGTGTAGGAAGTGACAAAAATATGTTAACTTATGTTTTTTTTTTTTAAAAAATGTGTGGATAAAGTTTATTTACAACAATTGTGTATTATGGCTTTAAGCGCACAAGTGCAATTAATCTATCAGAAAGGATTTTTGGCGTTTTTTTTAAGTATTTAAACTCTGTTTTTAACCTTCATTTTTGTTCTGATGAAGTGTATGGACATACATGAAAGCGCTTAACTTGTATCGTGCGTTTGTTTTTTTTGCAATTAAAGCTGTTTATAAACAAATATTTGGATCGTGGCTTCATCTTGGGGACTATTGTGCTGACTATTGCCTTTATTGTTGGACCCTTGGATATTGTTGGCGTCAGTTTTTTTTTTTTTTAGCCTAGGTGTGGGGTTGGACTTTACTCTTTTATTATGTACTTATGCTAAATTATTTAAGGTCAATATGTTCATGGGTTCATATTTGGTTACTGCGCTATTGACCCAAAGGTCTTTATAAGCCTAGCCATGTGTACCCAATATAATACTACAGAAACCCAATATAAAGGATCTTGTCTAAACTCAAGATCTTAGTTAGCATTGGCTGCCCATATCTAGGAGGGCCATAGGTGAATCCCCAGCAGGAATTTATTGTTTCCCATCCAGTCATCCAGACTACATTTAAACAGGGTCATAGAGCGGCTTTGTTTGATGTGAACTGGTAGCCTATTCCAGAGAAGTGGCTACTTCTGAGAGACATATCTGTCTCTCCAGAAGGTCCTATTTATGTTGCAGGTGAGGTTAAGGTCCCTGGACGGGTGACCTGTGTCCCATTTGACTTGTGGATGTGCAGCATTTCCATTAGGTTTGGATTCGAGATTGCTCTGTAGGCCAGCCACAAGTCTCCTCTAAGTAGTCTGTATGGAACTGAGTACAGTAACTGTGACTTTAGTCTGTCAATGTGTGACATGTGCTGGAGACCCTGAATTTTCTTGGTTAGAAATCTCTGAGTCTCTCAAGTTGCTGCAGGTGCCTGGTAAGGTACATACCAAAGGGAGCATTGCACTCTATTATTGGTCTGATGAGGGTCAACTACAGGGGTGTTATGACCTCTTTCACTCTTGAGGCAATGCCTTTGCTAACGAGGTGTGTGACATAGAATGCCTTCCTTACCACAGTACACACATGGTGGTCAAAGTTTGCGCTACACTCAATTTGCATTCCCAAGTCTCTCGCTACTTAGTTGTTACTTAGGGTATTATTTATATGACAGTCTGCAGGGATATCGTCTTTTACCAAAGGGGGTGATTATGTATTTTTTAGCATTGAGTTTGAGTCCATGGCTTTGGCACCAGTCATTGGTTTGTGTAAGTCCCTCTTGAAGTATATTGGCATTGTTTGGGGATTCAATGATTGCACCTATTTGCAGTTGTCAGCAGACTTAGTCAGCCACAGCCCCTCTGTTTTGGCCTGAACTTCTGAGAAGTATTTTCCAAACAATAGGGGACCCAGCACTGACCTACGTGGAATCCCACTGGTGACAGGTCTGCCGGTTGAGGTAAAGTCCCCAAGTTTGACTGAGTGTGATCTATTGCTGAGCCAGTTAGCAACCCACCTGACAACATAAGGGTTGATATTCAACTGGGAGAGTTTATCAATGATACCTGAATGTGGGATTGTGTTGAAGGCCTTGGCTAAGTCAAGGTAAGCTGTACGCACAGATCTGCCTTCATCTATGGCTCTGGTGATGTTTTCAAAGAAGTCCACCAGGTTTAGCAGGCATGACCTGCCTTTGACAAAACCAAACTGCTGGATCAAGGGTTTGGAGATCACCTATATCCTTATTTATTATAAGGCCCATGATGATTTGTCCCATGGCCTTACAGGAAAGGCTGGTTAAGCTTATGGGTCTGTAGTGTAGTTCCCAGGGTCTGTTGCTGTACCCCTTTTATGATGGGGAGTGACTGTTGCTGTTTTCCATTCAGCAGGGACAAAACCAGTACTCAGGCTGTGGTTGAAGAGAGTACCTAATTGAGTTGCTAACTCATGTTTTAGACCATTTAAAACACAACTTGGGATGCCATCCGGTCCCATAGAGGCTGTGTTTTTGGCCTTGGACAGAGCATTAATGACTTGCTCTTTGAAGATGCAATGTGAGGAAGATGTAGAGGGAATGCTTTGTGGAATGTTTGGAGAGGACAGGGGGTAAAATTTTCAACAGACCTGTCAGATAATAGGTTAGCTATTTTTGCAGGATCAGTGTGAGTGATGCCATCCACAGCTGTTCAGCACATGCCTGGGTCCTACCTTTTAGGTTATGGATATAGCTGAAGAATGCCTTATGGCTATCCTTAGCCATGGTTTATAAATTTTTTTCGAAGTTGCCCTTAGAGATTTTATAATTTTTTATTCGTTTGTTCAAGCAGAGGAGGGTGTTCTTCCAGTCCTGGGACTTCTCTTTTTTATTCTTAGACAGCAACTTCTTCCTCTTGTTGAATAACTTATTAATGCTAGATGTCCACCAGGGAGGCTTGTTTTTTCTTGAAGATCTTGTTTTGATCCTATCAGGTACAACTGTGTGAATACATTTGTATAAGTGTTTGTACAGCGCATTTGTGTATACCTTAGTATAGTTGTCGATGCCATCTATGGGAATAAGAGCTTGGAAATTACTTATGCTGTCTCTTAGGAGGGTATAATTAGCTTTGGTGAACATTTTTAGCCTGATTTCACCGAAGACTGGTTCAGGTGTTATAGCTACTTCAGATGTGATTCATTTGTGATCAGATTTAACCAGTGAGGTCCCCATACTTGTGGTGGTGCAACAGTCACCCATGTTGGTGAGGACCAGGTTGAGAATATTTGAACCCCTTGTGGGGTTGCATACTATTTATTCCAGGGCATTAATGTTAACAAAGTCCTGGAATGTTTGTATGAGCATGTTGGTATTCGTATAAGTTTCCCAGTCAATGGAGAGATAGTTAAAATCACCCATGACTAGAGTGTTTGTTTGTAATTTTATTGACTCAAGTATGTCCAAATAAACAGTATGGGTGTATTGGTTCATTAAAAGGGGCGTATAACTAAAGATGATTTGAAGGGGGGGGTCTTACCCACAGTTAGTTGAACTTGGAATAACTCCATGGAGTTTTCCTGTCTAACCAGTCTAGAGACGTACTTATCTTTTCTCCCCCCTCCAGATATTCCACAAAGCACTCTCTTAGGAAATATCATCAAATATAACCCCCTCCTACTATCACTAGGGAACAGGTCCCTTAATGATCTCTCTAAGACCAAGAACACTGCATCAATGGGCCCAGACAATATCCCAGGATGCCTTCTAAATAGCATGAAACATGACCTATCAGGGCCTCTGGAATTACTATTTAACTGTAGCCTCCAAACAGGCTTTGTGCCTCATGAATGGAGAAAGGCAGTAGTCATCCCTCTGCACAAAGGTGGGTCATCTACAGACCCTGGAAACTACAGACCCATAAGTCTCACTAGTCTTATATGTAAAGCCATGGAAAGAATTATCATGGAGATGATCAACAGAGATATAGTAAACCTCCAGACACTGGACTCAATCCAGTTTGGTTTTGTCAAGGGCAGATCATGCCTACTCAACCTGGTGGACTTCTTTGAGAAGGTCACCAAAGCAATAGATTAGGGCAAAATATTTCACACTGCCTACCTTGACCTGGTCAAGGCATTTGACACAATACCCCACTTGGGAATTGTTGACAAACTCAAGAGGTTAGGTACAAACCCATATGTCACCCGGTGGGTAGCTAACTGGCTCACAGACAGGACCCAGGAAGTTGGAATTGGGGATTCCACCTCTACAAAGAGGTCAGTCACAAGTGGAGTCTCTCATGGATCAGTTCTTGGACCGCTCTTTTTTGCATTAACTTCTCAGAAGTCAGGGCCAAAGTCAGTGGTCTGTGGCTGACTAAATTTGCAGATTATTGCAAATTAGGAGCTGTCATTGAATCTCACACTGACACAAATGTTCTCCAAGAGGGGCTGACACAGACAAATAACTGGTATCAGAGCCATGGACTAAAACTAAATGCCAAGAAATGCATAATAATATCCTTTGGGAAGTCATCCATCACTGGTAACTATCATATTGACAACATACCCCTTAGAGCTGACCTAGTAGTCAGGGACTTAGAGATACACATAGATAGGAATCTATCCTTTGATCATCATGCATCTATAGTGGTGAGGAAATCATTCTATGTTGCACAACTTATAAGCAAAGGTATGGCATTCAAGTCCAAGGAAGTCATTGTTCCACTACATTCGGCATTCATCAGACCTATCATTGAGTACAATGCACCCTTGGGTAGTACCTAACCAGGCATATCCAACAACTGGAATGTCCACAGAGGTTCCTCACTAAAAGAATACAGGGCGTAAGTAATATGTCCTATGCAGACTGCCTCAAGGCCCTATCCCTGTATTCTGTCTCCTACAGGCTTTTGAGGGTAGATCTATGCCTGGCATACAGGGCATTGTCAGACCCCCTTCTGATGGACCTCCTGCATATCCACAAAACCAACAGTAGGAGAATTACTCATTCTAAACCTTGCCTGAGATATAAATAGGACCTGCTGGAGAAATAGGTATATATCCCAGAGACTACCCCATCTATGGAACAGGCTCCCCATTCAGGTGAAGCAGAGTTCCTCCCTAACCCAATCCAAGTGCAATTTGGACAATTGGATGCAAACCGGAAATTCATCCCTGGTTTGGCACCTATGTCTCTAATGGACACAGGTAACCTGTAAATGGTTCATCTCCCAGGCTCATGCTTACACTTATCAAGGGTGTCAGAACCTGTCAGAGATTTGGGATGCATGGCTAAGCTTAAAAAGGCCCTTGTGGTCATTAGCCTGGTAAACACCTGTGAACCTATGAACTTATAAGATAGATGCTCCTCCTCCTTTGGTTTTCACACGTTCATTTTGTGGTCTGAGAGTGTGGAAGGTATTGTAGCCTTGCAAGGCCAGGGTTAGTAAAGTGTTCTGCAGCAGCAGTATGTAGAGGCATTGCTCTAAGTGCATTCCAGTTCTATTGTTTTAGAGGTTCATTGAAAATATCTTTCCTGAAATTGGTTGTATTTCGTGTTTGATTATGGATAATAAGTTTATATAGGTTATGGTGAGTTCTAATAGCATATGTTGGCATGTGGTCATTTATGGTATCTGAGAGGCAGCCTACTTTTGTCAGTTTGTCTGGTTCATTTGTAAGGATCCAGTCTAATGTTGAGTGTCTTCATGACGTTTTATTGACTCTAGTGGGTGTGGTTATTAATTGTTTGAAGTTGTACAAGTTTATGGATTCAGTAGAGGTAGTGGAATTTATGAGTTGCCAGTTTGTTTGAGTCTCCAAATATTATAGCTTAATGGTTCATTTGTTGGGATATCCAACACAGGATGTTTTCAGCAGTATCAGTGTTATGCCCCTGGTGTTATATAATTTACTGTTAAACATAATGTTTTCCTATTGTTGATTTTTAGGAATGTTATCTGAAAATCCTCATCTGTTTTTTTAAACATTTTTTCCAATATTCCCAAGTTCCATGGCAATTATTCTTATCAGTGGCTAGTTATAATTAACATCCATAATTAGTCTCATTTTCTCTTATTAGTCCATTTTGGCTCAGGCCAAAACAGACAACTTCAAATTTTCAGAATAAAACATTATTTAAGCATACTCTTTTATTTAATATAAGAAAAAACATTTCTAAAAATTTATTTTCTTAAAATAAGTTAAACCCTCTCTACAACCATGAATATTAAAAAAAATGTGGATCTTACTAACAAATAGAATCCTGTATCTGTGAGTTTAAATCTACATATTAATTTTTAAAAGGCAAGGTAAAAAGACAGTTCAAGCAATGCCATGTCTTTGGCATCTACTGCTTATTAACTACTCTGTTTGGGATAGAAGAACCCCCATTCACTTTCTATTTAATTTTGAAATTTAAAAACAGCCTAAACCATATTGCTAATTTTTTTATACCACTGTTGGTCTGTTCCCTTTACCAAAGGTGCTTCCTGATATGGCATTTCCTGTAGAAGGGATTTCACTTCCAGTGTATAAGAGGGAGTCAATTTTTTCCACTTTCGTGTTATTGCTATTTTCCCACCAGTACAATTATTTCTTATAAATGTTGTTTCATATTTGTTCCAAAACATCTTTTCCTGGTAGCCCCAAAAATAAAGGCTGATAAGTCCTTTTTTCATGCCATATTTGTAAGGTCAAATCCTGTATACGTCTTTTCAATACTTCGGATTTGGGACACATCCAAAACATATACAACCAGCTGCCTGGTATATCTGTGTCATGTATCCAATAGATATTGGATTCACTAAAGAATATCTTATGGAGCCCACTAGGAGTATAACAATATTCAAAAGACCCATCCAAGCAAAAATCTGAAACTTTCTAATTTGTGTAACCTTTAGTTCTATATATATATATATATATATATATATATATATATATATATATATATATATATATATATATATATCTCATGACAGCATTTATACACTGAATGTCGTAGTACCATTTATTCCAAAGTTCCATCTAGTTTTTGTTGTATCTTGCATTTAAATGTCCTTATTGCCAGTCATGCTTATAACTATTTATTTGTTTTAATTTTTTTATTTTGCATTTGGTTACTGGGATAGTCCAACAAGACAAAACACTTTTCAGTGGAGGCCTTGGAAAGAAAATCTCCAGAAAATTACATAGTGTTTAAAAAGCAGTTATACACATATCAGAGAAAATTTTACATTACAGTAAATTGTCAGTAGATGATACGGTACACTCACACACACAAAATGAAATTCAGTACTACATAACATATTAAGCTGTACATTTTAGATAAAGGAGGGAGTTACAGTTCAGTCATTAAATCCATATGATTGTAGATTTCATATGAGGTATATGATATGGAGGGTTATGATCAGGTCTGCGATCATAACCTTATTATTATGTGTTGAGAGAAGAGGTGACCCTTGACATCTATGCTGAGAACACATAATAATTGGTTGTGATCAGTGAGACTCAATCATAACTCTTTCGAGTGCATGGAGTTTTTATCTACTACATGTAGTACCAGTTACAAAAAAAAAATATGAAGTGATTTACTGGCTTTAAAAGCCAGTAAAGCACTTAGCAAGTAATATGATTAGTTAAAAAAAGTCAGGGGCAGTTTTTAAATACTGCTGTAATTTAAATTAGTGACTTGCAGACTGATGTTTGTAAAGTTTCCCTGACAAAAAATATAAGGCATCAGGGACAGTTGAGAGCAAAGAAACATCTTGAGAGTCCTATCACCCAACAGTAAAAGTGCTTAGGGGGTGCAATACAATTTTTATGCATCTCTGAAAGCACTGTTAACAGTAAGGTCTCACTCTGCAGAAGCACTTTACAGTTTTTTTTTTTTTCAGATTTTGGAGCATACTCATGGAGCTCCATGCACTACAAAACAATTACATGAATAGGTCTTTTTTAAATTTCTCCAAATCATTTGGGTTTCTAATATCATGACGGGAACGAACCCTATTCCTAAGTCAAAGTACGATTAAAGTTCATGAAATTAGTATTGTTTCAAGCTTTGATGTCAGCCAAAAGTGCTCTTCGCAGCACACACAATGTGCCCAGTAATGACTCCTTCTGCAATTCGTATGGAGTTACATGTATTTGTAGCATATCTAAATACAATTGTAGATTATTTTTATAAGACCCATTGTTCCTACTACTATTGGAAGTGTCTGTGTATCTTTCTTCCACATTACTGTCATTTCTGCAAGCAGATCCTGATATTTTATGACTTTGTGTCTCTCTGTACGCAAGACACTGTAGTCACTGGGTGTACAGATTTCAATAATCAATGCTACTTTTAGGTTCACAGGTAGTTAGTAGGCTATTGGCCCTAGGGCCTATATAAACCTCGCCAAGGAGGTACCCTGGCTTTCACCACCCAAGAAAATTATTTTCCTGTGCCACTGTCGAGCAGAGCCACAAAAGTGATCCCCGGGGTGAATTTCCTATTTCCCATGCAGTCATCAAGATTTTTCTTGAAGAGTGCTAATGAGGAGCTTTGTTTGATATAAATAGGTAGTTTGTTCCAGAGTATGGGAAGTCTCTGGGACAGGAATCTATCCCTCCAGCATATTCTGTTTATTGTGATGACAAGGTTTAGGTGCCTAGAGCGCGTTTATATCACGTTATCGAAAGATGAAAATAGCGAACGCTATTTAATCGAACCTAAAATATCTAAACCACATAATATCGAACATTCAGAACAGCAAATTTTTTTCCTTGGGAAAAAATTCGCTATTCCAAAATACACACAACACAAGCACACCTAAAAAAACATAAATACACACACATACACTTATAATCCTACAACTAACCCTACACTAAGCTATACATACACTACTATCTGTACACTTACCTTAACCCAAACCCTAACCCTAAGGTCCGTCACTATCGCACACTCACCTAACCCTAACTCACTTAACCCTCCCCTAAACCTAATTCACCTAACCCGCGCCCTAACCCTAACTCACCTAACCCGCACCCTAATCCTAACAACCACACAATCGCACACTTACTTGAACCCGACCCGTAAATCTCCACCGCAGTGCTGAAAATAGTGAAGCCACAGAACCGGCCAACCAAATTCTTTCCCTAGGAAAGAATTTGGTGTTCTGCAGCTTTGCTATTTTTAGCGTTCGATTAAAATGGGTCAATATTAGAACATTCGAAGTTTTAAAACTTCAATGTTCTGATATAGACCCCCTAGAGCATGTAGCTCGGAGGGATTGGGATTTTTTTAAATGGAGCATGTCCAACATCTCTGGGTTTGACATAGCTTTGTATGTTAGGCAGAGATCGCCTCTGAGTAGGCGATATGCGAGTAAAGCTGGAGATTTTTGAGACAGTCTGCGTAGGGGGCATCTGTATGAGGCCGGTAATCCTCTTTGTGAGGTATTTCTGTGGTCTTTCCTGTTATTGTAGATGTCTTGTGAGGTACATACCAGAAGGGGCATTGTACTCTATAATGGGTCTAATGAGTGATGAGTAGAGGGGAACAATAACCTCTTTTTTCCTGGATGAGAAACCTTTTGTGATGAGGTGTGCCACGTAGAAGGATTTCCTGACTACTGTGGCGATGTGATTATCAAAGGAGAGACTATTGTCCACCTGTGTCCCAAGGTCTCTTATCACACTTTCGGTGTTAAGTTTACTACCGCCTATGTGGTAGTTTATGGGTATAGAGTTTTTGCCAAAGGGGATGACAATGCACTTTTTGTCACTGAGCTTGAGGCCATAGCTTTGACACCAGGCATCTGTCTCAGTGAGGCCCTTTTGTAGGATGTCTACATCGTTAGGAGTTTCAATTACTGCTCCTAGTTTGCAGTAATCTGCAAACTTCATTAGCCAAAGACCTTCTGTGTTAGCCTGTACTTCAGAGAAGTAAATACCAAACAGCAGAGGACCCAGGACTGAACCCTGTGGTCCTCCACTTGTCACTGATCTGAAGTCGGATTTGGAGTCTGCTACTTTCACAGTGTGGGTTCTGTCAGTGAGCCAGTTGGCAACCCATCTTGTGACATACGGATTTATACCTAGTTTAGTGAGTTTATCTATAATTCCAGAGTGGGGGATGGTGTTGAAAGCCTTGGCAAGATCTAGATAGGCTGTGTGAACCACCTTACCCTCGTCTACAGCTTTGGTGACTACTTCAAAGAAGTATATCATGTTTAGGAGACATGATCTGCCTTTTACAAACCTGAACTGGGTGGGGTCCAGAGTTTGGAGATTACCAATGTCTTTGTTTATAAGTTCCATGATGATTCATTCCATGGCCTTGCAGACCAGGCTCGTCAGGCTAATGAGGCAGTAGTTCCTGGGGTCCGTGGTGGCTCCCCCTCTGTGGAATGGGATAAACTTTGCTGTTTGTCTTCTTTCCTTGGACCACTATATCTGGTTATCTAGCATCTATCTTTTGAACTGTTGGTAATGGAGGATCCCATGTGATGCAGACTTCTTCATTTTCTATGATGCTTTGTGGCTCATGTTTCCTGTGTGTTTCAGCCACTTCAGTACCATAATGTTTGCACAATCCACAGTGCAACAGTCTTGCCACATTATTATGGCTTTCAGTATACAGTCCTTCTGCCATTAGTATGCCGCAACCAGCAACAAGATGTGCAACTGTTTCCAATTCAGTTATACAAAACCTACATTTGTCTGTTTCTCCCACATGTTCAGTGGACTTTGTAAACCAACGTGTACGTAGCCCACTATCTTGCGATTTGGCCTCTCCTTAACCATTCCTACGTTCGTTCCTGATCAACATGAGGTTCTTCCAGAAGTTTTCTATACTTGCAACTATATTTATGCTTGTTCCACATTGCTTGCCTTCTCATCTGGTCCTTCACCTTATATTCTTTCTTTTGTTTTTTGGTACATTCAGTTGCTGCCTGATTTTTATCTACTTCTGGTTTGATTTCCATTCCTGCTTGACGTCGATATGCTTCTGCTAAATTAAGCAGTGAAGTCATCTTAGATTTATTCTCCTCACGTTTTAAAACTTTCACTACAATTTGGGTCTTGTGAGATCAGCAGATATGTGTGGAGTCCCACAATTGCAGATTTATACATGTAATCAATTTCAAGGAGGGCCATCCCTCCTTTGGAGTAGGGAATATATAATCTTGGTATACACTGATTTTTGTAAATCATTTGGTGAGCATGAAACATCCTCCTTGTTTTCCTATCTAATCTATTCAACACGTTTTCAGACCAGTCAGTCACTCCAAAGCTGTAAGTTAGGACAGGAAAAGCAAATTGGTTTATAGCTTGGATTTTGCTCCTAGATGTCAACCCTGTTTTCAGAATTAATTTCATCCTGTGCCATCGGTTGCTCTGTCATATGGGAACTCACTAGCCTATCACTCCTCAACATTGATTGCATCAGAGTTTCTACAATTTCCTGTTCCTTTCTTTGCTGTCGAGCTTCAAGTGAATGTTTATACTGGTTTTCTGTGGAAGGCTCCAAAATATCATGATATGGCACCTGACCAATTGCTTCCTGTTCCACTGGTTTCCCCTTAATTTGGATAGCCATTGCTTTATCCTGTTGTGATGCTTTCTGCATTCGATTTTCTACACTGAATCCTACACTTTGCAGGTACTCCATAACCTCAGTTTCTATTTCTTTAACTTCTGCATTCCTAACCTCCTTTTCTACTTTTCCTCTTTGTCTTCTTATTTTTTTGTATTGTAAAATTTTCCATGTCCAGATTCCTTTGCCTGTATTTCTGTTCAAATATCTTTGGTGCTGGTCTTTTTGTACTGGTTAGTTTTGCCTTCTCCTTTGTGCAGCGGTAGCGTTGTTGCCTCACAGCAAGAGGTTCTCCCGTTCGATTCTCGGCTGGAGCGCCTTCTGTGTGGTGTCTGTATGTCCTCCCCGCTGTCGAGTGGCCTTCAAAAGACATGCATGAATGAGCGTGCCTTCACTGAAGGGTGGGCGTCGCGCTGGCACCTCTGTACCGTAAAAATCTACTGCCAATCATTAGCGGATAGGAGTTCCGCTGTGGCGACCCCTAACCAGGAAAAGCCGAAAGAAGAATATTAAACATTTTTTTTCTGACACATGTCCATATCTCTTCTTCAGAGATATCATGATCTTCCTGTTTCTCCTTACTTTGGGGACTCATTCCGTAACTTCAACTTCTATCTTTTTAACTTCTTTACTAATCTTCTTTTCTACATTCCCTCTTTGTGATATTATTTTTATTGTGAAATTTTCCATGTCTGGATGTTTTTGCCTGTATTTCTCTTTGAAGATCTTTGGGGGTGCCTTCTTTATATTGATTAATTTGGCTTTCTCCTTTGCATAAATATTGCACCATATCAAATCTCTCTTTCTTTCCCATGTCTGTATTTCTTTTTTATACTTTTCAAAAATCTCTTGGTTTTGTTGTGTATATTTTCACACTTCCTCAGATGCTTCTTTTTCCAAACAGATCAAAGGTCTGAGTATGGATAAGCTAGTGTAGTAGAAAGTAGTAGATGAGGAATAGAATAATATGTAAATAATAGATAAAGAAATTATGAGTAGTGGAAAGAAAAGAGTGATTATGAGAAAAAGAGATGGAGAAGCTGGTAGTAAGAGCTGCAGGTGTAAAGGTAGATTAAGTCTAGGGTGGTAAATAATACAGAAAAATAATGGTTAACCAAGGACTATACATGTGTAGAACAGGGAGTCATTTAATCTTTTGAATGTTCATAATATCCAACATTCACTGGTCAAACATTTGGAACAATGAACTTTTTGCTGGCTGCCAGTATTTCTGAGGATTGGGAGTTTGATCTTTCCCCAATGTGGTGCAATGTTGGAATCGATACACATACATATATATATATATATATATATATATATATATATATATATACACACACACACACACACACACACACATATATATATATATATATATATATATATATATATATATATATAGAGAGAGAGAGATCTAGGACTGTTGAATGAAACTTCAACATCCCGAATCCACAATAACCGAACACACTTTAATGAAAGCACTTTCACCGAAAAAGTGCTTTCGTTAAACTGTGTTCAAAAAAAATAAATAAATAAATAATAAATCTACTTTTATGCAGGGGGGCACCCCCCATGTGGGAGGTGGTGCCCCCACCCCCCCTACTTTAAAATTCTCATTCCGAGGTCGCACTACAGTGGGGAAAAGGGAATTTTCCCTTATCCGCACCGTAGTGCAACCGGCACAATGAGCATACTTATCTGAAAGGGCTGCTTCGGTGAACAGCACTTTCGGTTAAGTATGCTTGTTGATTTCTGCTTTGGCAGAATGTGCCATCGGGGATCAGTACGAATCACATATATATATATATATATATATATATATATATATATATATATACATATACACACACACACACACATATATATATATATATATATATATATATATATATATATATATATATATATATATAATATATGAGGGTGTGTGGGTATAGATGGGCTTGCCCCCTGCAAAAAAAACTTTTTTTTTCAGCTTTATAAGGTGTAATATTTTGTATTTGGAATTTATGGCTTTTTGATCATTTGGTCTTATGACCATCTGATATAGATTCACAGAGCTATTTGTCTAGTAGATCTATTTTTAGCTCTGATTTAAACGTTGCTTGTCTATTATTTTGTCTAAGTGGATATGAAATACTATTCCATTTTTTACAGCTACAATTGGAAAGGAATACAGAGAATCTTCAGTTAGGTTGCTGGATTAGGATATTGTGAGTATTGGTTGTCTGTAGATTGTAGTGTTCTGTTACAGGAGTAAGGTTGAATGATATGTTTTAATCTTGGGCATTTTTCTAGGTAATAGGTTATTTTATGGGTTGCATGCAGTACTGAGTGTGTGAAAACTCAGAGGAGCTCTAGCCAGCTTATTTGCCTGAGCATGATGCATTGGTGAGCTCTATATGGTTGAATATCAGTGAATTTAACCATCTTGTTGAGCATTGTTCAAGCTTTGTGCTTTGGATGCAGCCAATATTAAAGAGTACATGAGAGATATAGAAGAAGGTTAGAAGTAAATAGGCTTCAGCAATTCTTATTGTTGTGGTATCCTTCAGATGAGGTTTTACTCTGTAAAGCGACCCTAATTCAAAGTGTATTTTTAGGTTACCTTTAAGATATGCTCAACAAATTTGAAGAGTTCATCTAGGCTGACACCTAGTAGTTTGGTATGAAAATAATTTGATTTGTATTGTCATTTGAAGTTATTACGAACAGTTCCTTTTACCTAATTGTTTGGGGGTGACTAAAATGAATGTGTTTGCTTGGGGTTTAAGGAGTTGGGAATTGTCCAGCCAACATTCAGTAGTTGAGAGAGCCTGTTGGATTTTATATTAGAGTGAAAATAGGGTCTCGGCTGAACACATAAGAGTGGAGTCATCGGCATATTGTACAAGAGAGGACAGAACAGAATAAGGATCTCAATCATTGATGAATGCATTGAATAATTATGGGCCTAGTACAGATCCCTGGGGGACACTCACTGAAATACCTTTTCTGAAGAACAGTTAATGAACAGTGGAGAAATGGTCAGTTAACAGTAAGAAGGTTTGGGAGAACATTTTGCACCCAATTTGGAAAACTCTCTGTTAAAAATATTGAAATTATTTTGAAGAATTATAGTCTACGCAAGGTCCTACTTAGTGTGTGTGTGTCTATGTATATGTGTGTGAGTGTGCATGTGTGTGTGTGTGTGTGTGTGTGTGTGTGTGTGTGCGTGTGTATGTATATGTGTATATATATATATATATATATATATATATATATATATATATATAGAATGCTGAAAAGAGCAAACTAAACAAGAGCAATCATTTTAGAGCAAATCAAAAATGATTGAAAACTACAAATAAAAAGCAAAAGTCATATTACACTTGCTGCTAATTATATATACCAACTCCAAGTTCGCACAACAGCAATGTAAGGGCAAATTCTCTGACCTCAGTGCATTGTAATCTTGACCAGAAAGCAGCCTGCTGTAACACATTTAAATAGTGTGTTTGCTTTTCTGAGCATTCACTTTTATTTACTACATCAACAAGCATTTTCTGAAACAAACAGAACTCCAGCCGTATATACACATTTTGCATACTGTTTTAGTATGCCGCTTGCTGTAAAATACACAACAGTAAAGCATCTGCTAACAAGCTGTAAGGATTGCATTCACTTGTAAATGGACAGCATGCAGTCATTGTTTATTATGGAGAACATTGTCTTTTAAGGACATGAGAAGCCAGTTGTAGATGTGAGCTGCTGTGAAGTACAGAATTAATGTTACACGAAAAATATTCATCAATAACATTACAAACAGACTGCTGACTGCTAGCTACATCTAAAGTAAAGCTACAGCTTTGTCTTTTCACAGAGCTGCAGTCTGTGAATAAACATACTCCTGAAGTCAGCAATGTGGCAATTTATGGAGGATTCAAACGTAATTCAAGTGAAACAGTACAAGAAGACAGTCCAGCAGTGTGAAGCGAAGAAAGGATGCTTAAGATTTGTATACCACAAATATAAAAAAAATGTGGCTTTTTGAGCTCATTTCATACCCCCCCACCCCCCACAATTGTGCACACACTGCAAAGAGGGACATATTCCATATGTCAGTTTGCCATGTCCTACTGTTTTTTTACAAAGGTATTAAATTCATAATACGGCTTAACCCAGTTACAGCCAAATGCTGTCAGATTATGACTCTTTCTTGACTGCTGCTGTTTAAAGAAGTCCTGTAGAGGTCAAACTGCACTCTGCACAAATAATGATTTTATCAAATCCTGTCTCATACAAATATTCTCATCATAGTACTGCATAAATTTAATTACTGAGAAGCAACAAAACATTTGTAACCATCCTCTTACAAGTTAATACTACATAATCACACCTTCCAGGCAAAGTAGGAAGTGCTTTTTAAGCAAGTGGTAAGAATTTTTAACTATGCAAGTGGGATCTCTCTTAATTCAAAATATGCATAAAATTGTAAAGCATCTACTATTTCCCAAGTAAACCATAAGAAGTAATCTTAGTTACTTAAATTATTTATCAAGTAAACGTTTTTATTTTATTTATTCATTAGGTGAATGCTTTTGTAAACCATTCTAAGCAGTAATTGAAAGAGCAATGATGAAGGAATTGTCATCAGAGAACTGTAAGCTGTGAGGAAATGTTTTCTTCTTCTGGAAGTAACCTTCTGAGAAACAGATTAAGGTATGGAACTTTGGATATTAATAAGGAAGATGTTAGGCTGGCTGTTTGTTTTTATTAGTAAATCATATAATGTTAAGTTGTCCAATCTCGCCTTCGTTCTTGCTGGATGGGTTCGGAGCCGATCCTCGGCTCTGACTCAGCCACTTTCTATAGCTCGAGAGCTCTTTACTGGCTCAAGGCTACCCCTTATCCCAGAATGCCCAGCATCAGCTACCCAGATCTCATTTGCCACTTTAGCTGCGAGGTTGCATCAATACTGGCTCAGGCTTAGTATAACTTTTTTCTCTATTTAAAGTCAAACATTTTACTTGAAAAAATTGATATATTTTTTCTCTGTTATAGTGGTTTGTAAGTTTCTTTAATTGTAAACCCCTTATCTCATCCTTTGTTGTGTTTTTGTGCTGTGTTGGCCGTCATCCCTTAGTCACTAGGCCTCCTGTTGTTCTCTGAACACATTTAAGTTAGAGAGTCCCCCCCCCCCTTTAAGGACAGCCATTTAAGTTAGAGGCTCTCCTTTAAGGTCTTTATTAATATAATTTTTAATTTATTATTGTAGTGTGTCTTTTTGTAGTACTTCAAAATGTCTAAGGAAGTTAAAACCTCAGGGTTTAAAAAGTGTGACTTATGCTGTCAGAAGATGTCTCTGACAGATGGGCACACTAGTTGCATTTACTGCTTGGGGGCTCTGCACCTGCAGGACTCTTGCTCTATTTGTCATGCCTTTAGTCCAAGGGTCCTGCAGGAGCGGAAAAACAAGCTTATCCTCCGTGGTTTATTAAAACAGGATTCTCCAGCTAAAGCATCTCAGCCAGTGAAATCCTTGAAACCAGTCAAGCCATCAGCTCCATGTTCGGAACCGACCTGTGAGCTTGACAAATCAAGTGTATCGGTGCCCTCTAGCACCGACAAGACTACTCCTCCGTCGGCTCCAACTTTTACTTCGGAGCCATCTCGGAACCACAAACAAGTTAGGTCTCCTTCATTGAAGCCTATTCACTCAGTGCCACAATCACCCTTACTTCAGAGCAAATCCATTCATCGCTCATCTTCACTCCTCTCGATCCTCGAGTTTATCAGATCAGGATGTGGAGAGAGTGGTCAGTAGGTTGCTGAAGTCACAGGCCCTTGCAAAAATGTTTTCAAGCCGACCTCAACAGGCTTTGGCTCCATCCGCTTCAATTTTGATTCTTCCCCCGACTATGCTTAGTTCAGAACCGGAGTCCATGGACAGTCCGATAGTGGTTCCTTCAGCTCCGATGACATCCTCTTCTTCTCTGATATTGGCTCCGATTACCTCGGTTCTTCCTCCCATTAAGGTATCTGGGTGCTGAAGCTCTCTTGTCGGTTCTGAGGGGGGAAGTGGCATCGGACCATTGTCTGATCCCGCTCTCCCTCTCGGAGCATCGGCTCAGTTGAGCTCGGCTCCCACATCAGCTTCGAAGCCATCGCCTTGGTGCAGAGTGGGATTCCTGTCTCTTTGGAGCTGGAGCCCTCTTTGTGTCAAGCCCGTGACACCTTCTAGGTCATGCGGAGAGTGCTGTCCCCATAGATGGGCCCACTTTCGGTTCCATCGGCTCCGTCCCCCTCGGTGCCTGTGACAACCTCTGCTCCTCCTCCAGCCCCAAAGCGTAGGGAACCTATGCCCCAGGACACCCCATTGGGTGAACCCTCTTCTTCCAAAACCTCCCCAGAGCATTCTGAGCAGACTTTCCAGAAGAAAAAGTGCAAGAGGAAGCACCAAGACTCCCCTGAGTCTGTCACCTCCGATACAGACCTGGATGAATCAGAGGGGTCCCCAAGTTCCCCCTCTGAAGATGTTTCCTTTTCAGACATCCTCGAGATTCTTAGGCAGAGGCATAGCTGGACTTCCCTAGCCCCCTCCAAGGATGAGTCTGTATACCTGGACGCATTTGGTTCCCGACCTTCCACCTCCTGGGTGTCTCCGCCTTTTGATCCACTCATGTCTGTAGTTTCTCGAAAGGCTTGGTCAGCTCCAGATTCCATGGAACCTGTCCCGAGGAGACCCAATAAATTTATCACAGCTCCCCAAGACAAACAATTACTGACTAGAGGTGTCCCAGTTGATGCCATGGTGGTAGCAGCAGCCACAAAGAGAGAGTTAGCTGAAACCTCCTCATCTGTCCATCCACCGAATAAAGACTCTTGTACGATGGACAGATATGGGAAGCAAATGTTTTCATCAGCAACCTTCTCCCTTAGGTCCCTGAACTATCTTTCCCATTTTACTAGGCTTCAGAGGGATCTCCTAAATGAGCTTGGAGATACCCTACAAGATCGCACAGCTGAGGGAGCTTCAGCCAAGGTAGCTACCCAGCTGGCGACTCTAAATTCAGTAGTCAACTCCTCCATGAGGCTTATTTCATAGAGCTGCAGGAACAGGAGTGGCTCTTAGGAGACATTTTTGGCTGTGGCTGTGTCAGTTTGCCGAATCTTTCAGAGTGTCCTTCACCAATACCCCCTTTGATGGCTCCTCTCTCTTTGGGCCTCAGGTGAATGACATGCTTACCAGGTGCCAGCAGGAAGGCAAGATGCTCTCTGATGTGGAAGTCCGTTTTTCCACTCCTACCAGACCATACACAAAGGGTCAGAAGGGTGGAAAGATGTGGTTTCAAAAATCCCAGGGACCCTTGCCTGATGCACGTGGTGAATTTTCTACCAGGGGCAGAGGGGGGAAACAATAACAATGGCAGACGCCGCCCTTGTGGCAGAGGGGTCCGCAAAATCAGGATGACAGAGATACGTTCTCTTCCATACCCTATCAACATCCCTGAAGGGATGCCCGACTGCTCAACTCTGGAGGCAGTTGCGGGAAGGCTTTCATTTGCCTGGCAAAATATTACAAAAGACACATGGGTACTATCCATTATATCCAGAGGTTACAAGATTTCTTTCCATCAACCCCCTCTTATTTAAAAAAAAAATCCATAAGAGATGTTCCACCCAATCTAAGGGATCAGGCAGTCACAAAAGTTTCAAGACTGCTAGAAAAAAAGAGCCATCCAGGAAGTCCCCGCAAACCAAGTAAGATCCGGAACTTACTCAAGATTCTTTTTAGTGCCCAAAAAGACAGGAGACTGGAGACCAATTCTAGATCTCAGCAGATTAAACAAATCTGTGCAAAAAGAAAAGTTCCGGATGGTAACACTGCAGTCCATTCTCCCCTTTCTGGGTCAGGACAATTGGATGTGCTCCATAGATCTTCAGGACGCGTACTATCATATAAAAATGGACAGATGGTCTAGGAGATTTCTACGCTTCCAGCTAGGGAGCAGTCATTGCCAGTTCAGAGCTCTGCCCT